>NC_034410.1:7659948-7733119 GCF_002078875.1 Numida meleagris
CTTTTCCCTCCGGCTGGAAAATGGTAACAGAGGAGCAAAGTGCCGTGGGGAATGTAGTAGTCCTTCTCTTCTGAGAACCAGGTATATCTACTGCATGATGTTATGATGTGGAATACCAACAACCGAAAATCACAAAACCATGACATCGTCTTAGTGGAAATACGCCAGGCTTCTATGTAATCACCCACCTCGCCAAGCTGGGATGATTTCCACATTGCTTCATCATACCTTGACCTGAATTACACTATAACTTTGAAATCAATATTTTCCAGTTGTCTTCTTGAAAAGTTCTCAAAGTGATCTTCTTATCCTTTCTGTTCATCTGATGCTCGTAGTATTTGAAGAACATTATCAGCTGCAACTAAGGATATTTACTGATACATACTCTGATTATAGATATGTTCTCATTTATACTTGTGTTTGTGTATTGCATTGCAGTGGAAAATAAAATGTTTATTTAAGTGAAATTGATATTACTCTGATCTCATATGGTTATGCAGAGGGCACAGTTACCTTCCAGTGGGAAATAGATACCATAGAAGCATTTAACATCAAGCAGTTTGCAGTGAAACTACAGACACTTTCATATAAAATGCCACGGAACTAAGTTATTGCGTTCTTCAATACTCTTCTTTGAGACCACTTCTAACTTTTATGATCCCTCTAATTCAAACTTAAGTAATAGAGAATGTGTCAATACAACTTTCCCCTTAAGTATTGCTAAGGAGCATGCAGGAGCCCACATGTTTGCTTAACTGGCCCTGCAACCAACATTGCTAACAATAAAACCAGAAGTTCAAACCCAGTTCCTTGCTTTCAAGTATGCCCTTCAAACAGCACATACCAGTTTATCATCCTTCTAAAACAGAGTGCGTGTTAACCAGGAATAAATCTAACATATCTACTTAACACATGAGATACCCCACCATTTTACTGACTTTTTTTAACACATACCTTCTACCAAAGGTAACAGCTACTCGTGGCATATGTGTGTGCGTTTGTGAGTGTGCCTCAGAGACATACAACCTCCCCCAACCCACATTTTCAAGTACTATAATATGCTGCCTGCTTCCTAGTCCTGCAAATACCCTTGAAGTGGAATAATGTTTAACAGAGGGCAATGCCGCTGGAGAACTGCCAAAGAAATGAAGGGTGAGGGAAGCCAGTCAAGGCATTCTGATGAATATTTTTGTACCTCCAAAGACACAACTATTATGCAAACATTGACCTATTTGTCAAGCAATCACAGTTCACTATTGCTTAAAGGTCACAGAAGTTTCCAAGATTATTAAATAATGCAAGGAGCCAAAGACCAAGGATATTATTTAAACAGTGGAGGTAACTTTTGTTAGTGAAGGACAATACGATGACAATGCCCCTTTATTTTCCCTTGAAATTCTGTAGAGTTTGCAGCGTAATATAGTAATGGCCTGTTTCAGCTGAAAGAGGGAACTCTGCTGCGGAAATGTGGCTCACTACTACAATAAAATATTACGTGGGTTTTTCTCCCCCCTTCTCTACATTTGTCGGTACATGATTTATTGATTTATTTTTTTTCTACAGGTCTTTCAATGGTTCTAGAGAGCAGCAGTCTCTCCAGCAGTCTATATACATATATTTGTGAATGCAATGATCTGTCCCCATTTGTCTTTCCAATGTGGGTTATGAGTCAGTGCAAAAAGTGCTTTGCAACAATTGAGAGTATGTGCTGTGCACACATGGACAGGGATCAGCAAGGGTTTGCAAAACCCAATATCTACTTTGGCATCTGTTGAGACAGCTCTATGCTAATAAATCCCACACCTATTGTTTCCCAAAGGCTGCAGTCCCTTCTGTTCTCACTTCCAGGTCATCTCTTCGTGGCCTTCAGAGGTTCCCAAGCTCCAGCTATGCCTAAGGCCCCAGGTTTCAAGGGGAATTAAGGCTGGCCACATACAGCCCAGTTGGTTTTCTACTCTTCTGACTCACAATACATTTCTGCTAAGTGACTGTCAGTTTTGTGCTGTCATGGTCCTGGAGCAGAGCCAAGGTTCAGGAAGAATTACTAAGGCAAAATTATCCCAAATAGCTCATCATCAAACTATTCTTGCTCCATGTCCAGAAGTATCTCTCAGTGCACTCTTCTCATGGATTTGCTGTGTCTATGTGGTTGTGACTCACCTTCAAAACAGGTGGTTATCCAATGAGTACTTGCAAAATCCATCCACCAGTTGCAACACAATCAATAAGGTTCTCAAAAAGCAGGACATTCTGAGAAGAGTTCCTCCCCTCAGTAATCCTGTGTCTTTCCTCATTAGTGGTCTCAACACTGTAAGAAACCAGTTAATGAGGGCCATCATCAGGAGGAAGATTAAGAAGCAACTAAAGCATTACCTCTAGGTGAGCAGTCCCATCCAATGCAAACAATTTTGCTCCACAACCTTCAGTCTCCAGGTAGCTGCCTCTTTGACAGAGACTCAGAAGGGTACATTTCCCCATTTCACCAAGCAGCCACCAAGTTGTTCTGAAAGCTGCAGTGGGCTGGCCCTGGCATCTTCATCAGAAACTACAAACAAATAACGTCAAATGTTTTGTTCCATCATTGAGATAATCAATAGTTCCCTCCACATTTACAAAGCAAAGCTGTGTATAAATTGGAAGATAACGGAAGTACTGATGACAGAATTTCTGATTTAAACAAAATGAATAACAAAAGAATAGCAGTCATGAATTTGGATGGATTCTAGCAACCAGTGTCATATTTCTGTTTGGTGGTGCTTGGCTACTGTTGCTTCATTTTTATGAACATTTATATTTGGAAGAGCCCCCATTATCATTCTGTTTGGTTGCCAAGAGCAAGAGCCTTTAATGGCAGATTCAAGAAAGGACAGAGAAAGAACATTTGGAGGCCTAGAGAGAACTAAAATTTCTGTTTCATTCATCTGCAAATCATGACAGTGAATATGCACTCTCATCAAAACATTCATAGGTCACTTACGGTAAGATGAGTAAAAGTGATACAGTTGAAGCAAGATGCCTTCAGAGGAAGGAGAAGAAAGAGTCCACTATTAATGGAGTTGACAGATACAGAATTAAGCCTAGTAAACCCAAAATACATTCTTCAGAGTCACCTTCCTACTGAAAACTTATGGGCATTTGAAATTACATCCAGTAACCTCATTCCTTATCCCAGGAGGAGGTGAGTATTCATTTGTATCCTCTGGAGACTCTTCAAATAAACTACTGCTCAGGGCACTGTCTGCCAGACCCACCTTCCCTATGATCTAGGGGAGAAAAGCATCAAATGAAAGCCAGACAGTTCACCCACCTGGATGCAACTTGGTGGTACTAAAGTGGGCATGTCTGTTCTGTCAGCAGAGATCCCCAGATCCCAGCTCAGTGCAGTGCCAGGAGGAGATACCATGCCAGGTCATGAAGCCAGGAGATCTGTATTCATCGGCTGTTGCACACAAATAACAAATCCTCTCTGTCCACATCCAGCAGTAACACATGGCATGAACCCAGTGTGCTCAGGTTGGTTATACAGATGTGTGCAGTAGCTAAACCTCACTGCTGCCAGCTCTCCATGGTGATTCATTTCAGCAAAGACAGGAAAACATCTAGGAAGGCAAACTAATGTAGGAGAATTTAATAAGTCTCGAACCTACATGAAAATAAGGCCAAGCTTTCCTTATCCTGTCTTGTCCTCACTGTTCAGTAAAAAAAATGCAAGAAAAAAAAGCAATCTGCAGAGTATAAATCATGACTTGATAAATGTAGGTCCTTAGAAGCCAGTTGTGTAAATACGGATACCCCTGCAGGCCCTGATAACCAGATTAGCAGCAACAGCTGCCAGACCACGCAGCAACAACCAAGAGATATTGTTGTGTCCTGGCCAACGAAGTTTCCAGATTGACTCTCAGGTGCTTCCCGTACATCACTGTTAGTAAGAACAATGCATCATGAAAGTAGATGATCTTCATTGATCTTGAAAATGTAACATTTTTCTCTTTGAATATATACAATGCAGTTTGATACTCGCACTAGTTCACAGTACCTCCACTGTACAAAGGGGTGAGACTTTGTCTGCTGGCAGCTGGGAGGATTTCTGAACAAGAAAAAAGAAGTTGTGTCTGGGTTTGGTATGACCTCATGTTAAATAGCATATCCTTATTGGATAAATATCCATATCAACTGATTCATAGGTATCCTGCCTTACCTGTTCTTATTGACAATTAGAATCTAAAATTAACATTTTTTCTTGGCAAAACTCCATTTGAATCACACGAAAAAAACTGATGAGCCTCAGAGTGACAAGTAGTACAAGCCAGATCTAAAAATACACAAAGGCATAGACTGAGAGGGCAAAAAAATCTTTTTGTCCCTACCAGGAAATCTAACATTAGTGGTTCTACCGCAGCACTGCTCTTGTTGCAATTCCTAGAATTAGGGATAGTTCACAGAGAATATCATAAAACCTGAGTGCTTGTGACCCATTGGGACTGTTGAGCCAAAAGGGACCCAGGGCAGTCCAGGCCTTCCTTGATGGTGCAGTTCCACTGGGGCTGAGGTAGTGGCAGAGCCAGGGCTAATAACATTGTCCATTGGCAGCTTCCAACACAGCAAGCCGTTAAGGAGGTGGGCCCAGAGACACGGCTGTAGAGCAGCTCTCCTGCACCATTGCCAGAGCAAGACAGACAGCAGCAGGCTGGACTGAAATGGGGCTCCTGGGCATGGGAAGCAGTGGGTCAAGGCTGCCGCTATGAGTAAGTGCCCTCAGGAAAATCCTTTATAGGAAAGTATTTGAATACCTTTATAACCAAATTCATGTGAGAATCCTGCCCTGCATGAACTAATCAGCCATGAAATAATCTTCCGTCATGAACATGAATTCTAGACTGAAAAATCTGTTTCTACTCATCTCTAATGATTCAAATAATCCCCTTCTTGACAAGAATATCTACTGCAACCAAAAGCAGTGCAAACTTGATATAAGTTGAAATGTTGACTGTATAGTTAACAGGGACTGAACACCTAGTCAGACCAAAATAAGTGAAAGAATTGAAGGGTTATTGTAAGCTGGATGTCTCTTGGCTTTGTTTGTGAGTAGCAGAATGGATACACATGAGGATGGGTCTTCCTCACTGGCAAGATGTTGTGAGACCCACTCAGCCTTTACATTTCCAATGAAGGGACACTTCACTGCAGACAGAGCTCTGAAGAATAATTACTAATATGCTGTGGAGAAATTGCTTTATTACACGGTGCATTCTAACATGCTGTAAAGACGTACAAAAAGAAGAAAAATTAAATACTTAAAAGATGATGCTAGCTTGTTGTGGCCTGTTGCAAAGCAGTTATAAATTGGAGTACTTACAATGGTTCATGCATGTCCCTGCATGTTAGAACATCACAGGATTTATTTATCAGGGGAAGGAAAAAAAAATCTCTGCTAAGTCATTTAGTTCTTAAAAAGGTTCTTGTCATTTACAATTTTGCCAGATTTTATAAGGCACAATACCAGATTGTCACATGGGAAAGACTTGCAGATTCAAGTCCTTATTCTTCCCTCTAGCAAGTGCTGGAACCAACAAATTTGGGACACAGAGGTTACGTCAAAGCCTTCCAACTCTTTGAAGGATAATTACCATACCTGCATAATCACATGATCTACCTTCTATGCATTCATGTTAAGGAGAGGACATTAATCTAACAAACGCCCAGCGGCTGACATTATAGATATATATATGTATGTATGTATGTATGTATAAATCTAATAGTTCTCTATAAGATATAGCACTCCACTTAACAGCTGTAGAAAACTCTTTACTACATTCACAAACCCTTAGTGGAAAGAGCTGCTTAATTCTTCTCAGACCTGTCATATTAGGTAGGAGAGTTCTGCTGCAGGATATGATGTTGTTAATTGTCACTTTGTATTGTTTCACTAGACAGCCTAGCCCACTACTTTATTATGGGTTATGTAAGAGTTACAAGAGGTAGCCAATAAACAATGCACTACCAGAATCATTTATACTCTGAAATGTTTAAGACTACTCACAGGTATGTCTAGAGGTTATCCAAAACAGCACTTTGGTTCCAGAGGATGGCATGTGCTGATGCTATGATCTATGTAAGTCTCTCCTCAGCAAACAAACCACCAAGAATATTCCTGCAGCTCTTGGTGTAAGAGGCTTAGAGGAACTGTTCTGCTTTGCATGTGGTCCAGTACCTGAAGAGGCTGTAGTGCAATATTCCCTCTTTCACTATCTGTACAAAGAATGTGGTTGACTGGCAAGGAAATAATGGAATCAAATGGCACATAACAACTGGCCCTTTCCCAATGCTTGTCCATCTTTTGTCAGTCCATATGCTGGAATCATATAGAAAATGTTGGGATGTCCAAACAAGCATGGTGAGCCTTGCAGTCTCTATTTAAGATATTAACGACCAAGAAGGTATAGCTTTTCTCACGTGGGCTGCAGATCTTTACAGTTGCTATTTCCACCAGAAAGTGGTAGAACATGGAAGAGATCATTGAAACGGCACTTAGTTTTGGCATCTTGAATTAATGCTATGATGGAGACGTGAACTTATATAACATCTCTGAGTTTCAATTTTTTACCTGTAGAATGGAAGAATTAACTTTAAATGCTGAGTATACCACTCTTTTAAGAGATAACAAGTCTGTTGAAACCAAGGAGAGTCGACAGGGTCCTCACTGTTGAAGCAGGACAAGAAAATTAATTTCTCTAGTAATTAATATGCTGCCACTGCAGTAATAGACCAACATGACAAGGTGAAGGATCTTAGTACAAATCTGATCCAACATGATGCCTGAGCTGCATGTTGAAAGTAGGCATTGACTTTGATTGTTTCATTTCCGGGAGCCTATCATCCCTGGCCCTAATTAACAGGCATTTGGAAATTTGTGCGAACTACCGATGGAACATGCTTTGCCTGTCCTTGCATTTCTCCCCAAATGGGGTTGCAAGGCTAAACTCTCTTGTCGCCTGCTTTTATGGTGCAAACAGCTGCAATATACGTGAGCACATTTGAATGGCTGTTTAACCCTTTCAGTAAAGAGAAGACACGCAACCTGCCTTGACATGAGACCTCATGTAAAGAGGAGGCAACACATCTCATACCCAACTCACTTCACGGAGGTCCTCTGAATGCTTTCACCAAATTCTCTTATTTTCACTGTGATATGAGAAGAAATTTGTATAGAAGTATGCTTAAAAGAAAGCAGTCCTTGAGCTCTGGAGTGACAGAATGTTGTCTTCATAGTTCAGTGCAGTCTACTTATTCCCTGTGAGACCAGAAGCAAGGTAGGAAGCACACCTTCCCCTGCAACAGTGTGGGAGGGGCTGATACCTGGGACCTCAGTGAAGCACAGGCTGAGTTAACTCACAGTCCAGATTTCCTTGTTACTCCCGTGTTATCATTAATATTTCAGATCTCCTCAAAATCAAAACACCAGAATATCTTTGTTCTCGTGAGAAATCCAACAGCTCCTGGGGGGCAAACACTGTCTGGGGAGAAATCCAAAGTAGAGGCGTTTAGCTGAAAATAAGCTCCACTTTCATTTTAATTTACTCATATTTTAATTGGGGGGAAAGAGATGTGGGAAATATCGGTGAGCAGTGAAAAAGGAAGAAAGGCAAATTCTGTACACTGTTCACTGGAGGAAAGGGTGACACAAAGGGGCAGAATTTCCCTGCACTACAGTTGATAGTGTTCCTCTCTATGGAATATCAAGGGGAAAAAAAATCCTAAATTTCAGAAGGAGGCAATGTTTTGAAGTGCTTTTAAATGAAAATATTTGATTCTTATTCTCGAGATTTTAGACTGAGAACAGGAGGAGGTGATGGAATGAATGGGGTGGAAGAAACCCTATGAATACTCCAGGCCTGCTAAGAGTAGAAGTGACAGAACAACCTTGTTCTTTTAAACAGAATGGAGAGGACATTTCAGCAGAAAACAAATCAACCAGCAATAAGATCATATTTGAGGGGCATAGATTTTCCCTCAGGACACTACACAGAAAAGAACGTAACAGCACATTTTACTCCTGCTGGAGATATGCTAAACCAGCTGTCCAGTCCTTAGAATCGTTCTGAAGCAGTTCTTTGTTACTTCAGGTTTTCTCTATATCTGACCCAAGCCAGAATTCAAGCTTTGCAAAATCACAAGCTGTACTCAGCTCTGGATTTCACATTTACAGACCAACTACCCCATCAATTCCCATTTCCAACATTCCTATTTCTCTGAAGTTGCACACTACACTGGTACCCTGCAGTCACAACTTTCCCACAGCACTGAACTTCAAGCAGTAAATCACACACACTACCAAAGTCTCACTGAACAGAGGTTTCAATCCATAGTGAGAATTGCTCATCTGTTTTTCTTAAAAACAAGAAGAAATTATTATTTGCAAACTGACTATAACATATCTGTAGTAGTGCAAGCTTTACAACAGCACTCTTCCAGAGATCTACCCTGCGTATGACCTCCCTTACATTTAGGTTTCTGAAGCGAGGAGCCGGCATCACACAAGAAGGGCTGGAAGGAGCCCTATGACATCACCCCTGCTATCTTTCTTCCCCAAGGTATCAACAGAAGTAATTTAAGGGCATTCTGATAGATCAGAGATAGCCACCCAATTTGTTTGGAGAAAGAATATGAAAGCTTTCGTACTTCAGAAGACCACAGAACACGCTAGAACTTTCAGAGCAATACTTCTGTTTTCTGGCACAACTTTTTCTTACTCAAGCTCTAAAAGACAAGAACGTTTTTTCACAAGAGTTTTGATCTCAGGTTTATCTGGCAGTTGGGGGAGAAAAGATAAGGATTGAAACATTTCTAACTAACTGAAAGTATCTGTGTAAAACTGAACCTAAGGGAAGATGAAAACTCCAAAGTGGGCAGTTGTGTTCTTGTTTATCCCAATCTCACCACACCCACATGGTAACAAAATAGGCCCCATGCCGAGAATTTGTGGCAAGAGCCTATTGTGTGGGCTCAGAATAATTTGAGAATTGACTGTCAGTCTGTTTCTTGGCTTCCAGCTATGAAGTAATGCTCTAACTAGAGTCAGGTACTCTGAAGCACTCTTACAGACTTTAAAGCCGTCTCATTTTCAATTATGAATATTAAAAAGAAGTACTCTGAGTAATTCCTGCATTATAATTAATATTCCAAGTTTTGGTTTGGCTTGTTGGTTTTTTGAGGTCTATTTTTAAAGACACTTTCTTAACTTATTCCGGAGCTAGTTCCCAACAACCAAATACTGTTCCTGTTTATATCAGTGGGGAAAGTCCCAGTGAAAAAACTAATCAGACCCAAGTGAATGAAGACAACACCCCCATTTAAAACAATGCCCTAGCCTTAAACAATCTGCTCTCATTGCGTACTTGCATAAAATTTTATAGCCTGCATGTTCCAACCTTAAAAAAAAAGAATCCTGATTATTTATTTATGCCCTTTTTGTTTAAGAAGTTAAATCCCCAGAGCATCTCAATTTAGATCAAAAGCAAGCTACCAAAATTCACCTGGCACACCTGTGCCGTGTGATTTCTTAATTACCTGCCTAGCATTCTCAGAGCTACAAGGCAGAGATGCAGGGCTCGTTTAGCGCATATTCAGATCTCTGCAATGCACCTTGTGTAACAGAGCCTTTCCAGAACGCCTGAGGTGGTAACCAGTGTTAAACGATTCCACGTCTCCACGATCACATGCATTTCAGCAATTTGCTTTCTCACAGGTTTCAGAAGACAGAGAGCTATCTTGGGGTGAGAAATCTGGGGAAATAAATTGATTAATTTATGAGTTTCTTGATGAAGATTTTCCCCTGGCTAGTGGACAGCATGGAGTTCCTTGTGCCAGTAGAGCCTTCTCGTGCTCAGTCCAAAGGGTAGGAACAGGCCTATTAACTGTGATAGCCACAGGCTGTTGTTACTTACATTTACGATGCAACACCCTAGGGACCAAGGGAAGAGTTCGGCCATTTCCGTTACATCCCAGGCAAGTCTTCACTTGACAGTCATGGACATTAGCCTAAAAAGATGTACACAAAACAGGAGCATGAGGTATGACGCAAGCAAGGCTCATCTGAGGGAGCACACCCCAAGTTTTTGCTGAGACAACTCTTCCTCTTGGCTGCAGGATGTTTCTACACTGTGATGAGAAACTGAGCTCACGTTAGATGTGACTGCCACCATGCTGATATGCATGGCTGACCATTAACGTGTTCCTTGTCTAGCCAAGTAGCATGCACACTTGGATGTAGATGGGCTCAAACTCAGGTTCACTTTGCACAAACATTGACAAATATGTACATGCAGGAGAAGGCCAATCATGTCTTTAAACCTCCCTAACACTGAGCACTCGTAGCGGCATGTCTTCATGCACACAGTTTTATATTTTAATAGGATAGTCACAGTAATTTGTTCTTTACAAGTGGTTTGGATAGCAATTAGGCATCAAACATTACAGCTGCTTCTTTGGCTATTTGTCATTAGTGTAATTTCATTAATTGGCCAAAGTATTGACTCTGTTAACCTGAATATAATTTAAACTGCTGAAAGCTGATGGCATCTCCCTTGGTACAGTGAAAATACACCACTCTGTCAGAAAGCTAAAAGCAATTATTACTATTAATAGTGCATGCTTCCATAGCACAGAGAAAGTTCAGTGCTATCAGGATTCCTTACGTGGAAGAGATGAAGCAGTTGACTTGAATCATGCGCAAGCTAAACAGATGCAACCTGTGATCCTTACTTTATTGGCATGTCATTCACTGGGACTGTTAATGGACACAGACAACATTCATTCAATGTGTCCTTTTATGAAAGATTTTAAGAGAAAACATTTTCAGTTATTTGCTTCAAAAATCAATTTTTCATTGAGAAATATTTCCATTGCCAAGAATATTGCCAAAAATTGCCAAGAAGTCCCAAATGGAACAAGAGATGCTGAAAAGGCTCTGCGCAGAACCTGTTTCAAGCAAACAGAAGTCTCCAGTGACAACACCATTCTGATATGATTACAGGAAAAGACAAGCCAGTGAATTTTAATTTGTAGAGTCATCGCAAGAAAATTTCAAATAATTTTGCAAGGGAGATTGCAGTGTATCTTACCATTAATACAAAATAGACCTTCAGGTACATCGAGATTTGCTTGATCAAGATACTAATTACTAAGCTACACTTAATTTCAAAACTTTAAAACACTCTTGAAAACCCAACCAATCATCTCCGTTCCTTGGAAACACATTGTTTTTCAGAAATATTACAGAAAATCCTGGGATATGGAGATATTTTTAAAGGCTGTGCTTCATAACAAGGCATTTCCCAGCTTCCCCTGTGCAATAAAAAGGTAAACCGAGTTATCAACAAGAAATCTATCTGCTAAAAGTTAATAAGAAACATCTGCAGGTCTACTGGGAGAGACAGTGGAAAATGGGTGGGAATTTCCAGCTTTATGCAGCCACTCCCGCAATGTTCAAGTCAGCAGAAAATCCTGTCAGTAGAAGGTCAAAGTCATTAGCAGATTTTTTCTCCCACAGAGAGATACATCAGATACCCATAATTTCAGAGACATTATTTAGGATTTTCCAAAGTTCTCACATTAGGCGAAGTTCTTATGTAAAGCCTACCTTTTGGAGCTACATTTTAAGGGCTTATAAGACCACCCTGGAAGGCGCAAAGAAGACACGAACAGGCTCTTGTCCATGGTGCCCAGTGCCACGACAAGAGGCAATGGGCACAAACTGGAGTGCAGGACGTTCCCCTGATCATCAGGAAGCACTTCAGTGCTGTGCAGGAGACAGAGCACTGGCACAGGGACCCAGAGAGGGCATCCTCTTTGGAGATCTCCAAAAGCCGCCTGGACGTGGGCCTGAGCATCCTGCTCTGTGTTGTCCTGCTGGAGCAAGGGTTGGGCCAAATGACCTCCAGAGATAATTCCAACCTCAGCCATTCTATGATTCTGTGACTATAAGCAAGAAAAGGCCCCAGTCCACAAAGGAATTCAGTTTAGAAAGATTCCTAAGATCAGCCGAGACCATATGAAACGTAATACGTAATACGTTCACGATCCTAAGCCCCTTGCACTATCTTAGGTAACGCTCTTTTAGTGTCAGAAATATCTCATTTGCCAGTCACTAAGGATACATACATAAGCCATTATTTCTGTTCAATTGATTCATGGTGGTTTGTTTGATTACAGTAATATGATTGGGACGCTGAGTCCTAAGAATTCATAATCTAAGGCAATTATAAATTCTAAATGAGCAAAATACTTCAACATACTTCCAGCATATAGAGGGAACAAACAGGTGGTTTAAAGTGAAGTTCTGCAGGTGCCTTCAGAAAGTCTGACCTCAAAGACAATGTAAAAGGGTTTTAATGAGTGAAGAGGATAAGTCCTGATATTCTGTTCTTGTTATCTTAAAAATTTTGAGATACTTAAAAACTTTTTTTTTAGCCATAGTTTATAGAAAATTTAGCCCTTTCAATTTGTAAACAAAGTTTTCACTATGATGTTATGTAATATTGACTGTAGCATAGTAAGGTTTAAAGTGGATAAAAATGCATTGCTATTTTTGCAGTTTTCTTTCTTACCAAACTACTTATTCAGCAAACAAATAGCCTAAGCAGATACTATTTTTAGGTATTTTCCTATCTCTGGGATAACTGCTGAAGTTTACATCTGTAAATATTAGCTTAAACTACTTCTTGAAAATATTTCTGGGACTCAAAGAAATAACTGGAGTTATATTTAAGCATTCCTATTTATGAACACTTTCATGTAAGTATCATCTACCATCATTGGCTAATATCCCTGCCTATCAAATACCACGGATATGCCACAGTTCACATCATCTTGCATTTCTGTGGCTTTAGATCATCTTAAACCTGTATTGATTAGAAGGTAAATTAGGCTCAAAGTGAGTTTCATGGGCATCACTGGTAGTATCAACAGTTATTGAGATTACTTGCTTCTTCCCATTTCAAGCATGTTGGTGCTGCCAGTGTTACAAAACTTCAGATGACTGGGGTGAGCCTGACACGTCAGACACCTGTCTGAACTTGAAAGATCTTTGAAAAACTTCATCCAAAAGAGTTCAGCTTTTTCCAACAATTTTACCATGGAAAAATCCCTGGCTTGTTCACATCAAGCCCTAATCATTTCTTTCAGAACTTTAACACCTTTTTCTTTGGAAAATATCCTTGAAGCTTGAAATTAAGATGTGGGTTATTCCTGAAACACATTTTTATACCTTTTGCACAAATTCACAGTTCATGACTGTTGGAAAATTGCAGATCGCACATGAACAGTGGAGACTTCTGAGACCTCAATCATTCCCTGAAGTTACATCTACCACACGTTTAATGTTGGCCCTAAAGAGATCTGAGACTGCATTGCTGCTATGCAAGAAGACGGTTACCCCTGCTTTCAACTTGTTAGAGATTATGGAAATAGCTGTTGAGTTAGAAGCACAGGGATCAAGGAGGAGATAGAGGCCAGTGAAGAAAACTAAAATGAGGAAACCTAAAGGCTGCCTGGCTTTGGCTTGGGGAGATAGAGAACATGGGGAGGCAACAGCTTAATGTCAGGAAGCACA
Source organism: Numida meleagris (assembly GCF_002078875.1). Taxonomy (NCBI): domain Eukaryota; kingdom Metazoa; phylum Chordata; class Aves; order Galliformes; family Numididae; genus Numida; species Numida meleagris. The sequence continues at coordinate 7,673,558 of NC_034410.1, forward strand.
GCATGGGGAGCTAATAGGAAAGAGGACCCTGAATTAGATGTTCACGTTCCACCTGGAGTGGAAAACACAGTTTTGGGACTTGCTGCCCTGAAATACCTGTGAGATCCACTGACAGTTTGCCCTGCCTGCCTCATAGGAAACAAGCCCTTTGTGTTTGCAGCAGGACCCTGGTAATCAGTGATTATTAATGATACTACTCTATTAATTGAAGTTACAGAGGTTAGAGTGGCCAACACAGACTCCAGCCTCTCCGGCTCTCCTAGGACTTGCTGTGATTCTGCATAATGAAATGCCTATTTTGGCAGTCTACATTTTTTTTTAAATATGGGAAATTACATCTCAAACTGTGCTAAAAGAATCTTGCAGTTGCAATCAGACAAGAGGAAGTGCCAGAATGAAATTGCCTCTCCAGCCTTGATTCAATCCCTTTTTTGCATAGGCATTATCTTTAATAGCATAATCATATACTTCATCCTCCTGCAGGGCACAAAACGGATGGCACCACTGCTAGATCAGGGGAAATAACAAAGGGCAGGCTGCTGCCCATGGGATGTGGACTTCAAAAACTGGCTGGTTCACAACAGCAACAACAAGATTCAGATGCAGTAAAAACAGAGATGCAGAGATGCATGCACTGCAGCATGACCGCTCTCCAGGTATGATGGAGTGCAGGCATTGCATCGAGGAAGGTGATAGAAGGAGGCTATATATGACAGCTTCTCTCTAAATCTACTCCCAGGCCTTACCAGAAGAGAAAGGGTGGGTTCAACACTTCCCTTGAGAGTTGGTTGTATTTCTGCTGTTAAGCACCTAAGCAAAGCTAGGCAAGCAATTTAAACCAAATCTTACCCTCACAGTTATAAATTGTACAGCTTCATTTTATGGGTCCCTGACTTGATAGTGTGGAGTCTCTGAGCTGCAAAGTGCTGAGTACTCACAGTCAACCACCACATAAAATACTGTAAAGTTCTATATACTGTGCAAAGTCAAATGCTAACCAGCAGGAACTGGGCACTCAAATTCAACAAACATCTCTGGCATGCCCCATGCCCCATCCCCACCCATGGAGCCAGGTTAACACATCCTTCATATGAATGGCTGCTGTGAAAATAAATCCATTATTTTTTTAGAAATTCCCAGACACCATGGAGATAGGAGCTGTAGGAAAGCCTAGAGAAACAATGATAATGCTGAATTCAGAACAGGAATTGACAGGAAGGAGTCAGAGGAGAGATCACACAATGCATAGTGAAAATAAAATGGAATACTACTTATTCTTAAAGTGAACATCAACCAGCCTGTGCACTGAAAGAGGAAGGGAATCAGCAGAGGAACGAAACTGCAGATTTGCAATTATCATAATTAACAATTATGGCCCATGAATTATGCCCAAAGTAACCATACTGAGATCACAAAGGTAACCTTAATTCCGATATTCCCTGACTATCATGGCTTATCTTAGCACATTAACTAATATATTTTAATGAAGACTGATGTGTGGATTTATTTGTCTGTGTGTAATATCTACAACAATAATTTAAAGAATTTAACAGTTAACAGCCCCTGAAACATATCAGTAGAGTGACTGGCATGAATTATGCTACAGGTTCTTTGAATTCAGCCCTCAACTAGCAATTATAGTGAAAATTTTTCCTTTATTTATTCTTCCTGGAAGTGTAACTTGCATTGTCACTTGAGACACTTTATGAATAGGATTTAAGTTAAAAAGAAATGAAGTTTTGATTGTAAGTTATCATCTACACTTAGGAAGAATGTGTAAAACTCCAAAAAGAAGGTTTCAGTTTGTTTAAGAAAATCGCTATCTACAATAATCACAGAGAATTATAACTTAACATCCGAATCTGGGTTTGAAAAGTTGAGAAGATTAACAGATTTATTGCTTTCCTTGTTTTCTGTTTTTGCAGCCAATATCTAAATTATTGTGTTCCTTGCAGCTATTTTTGGTATCTAGCGTGTTAGTACACGACTTTAACTGTAGCTTCCATTGAAAGGAGTATTTTTTCAGAATTTTTTGTCACATCGTTAATATCTTCATTCTAAGATCACACATCTTTACTTCAAACACACTATTCAACCATACAATAAACATCTTGTTGACCTCAGTTATAAACAACCAATGACAGCCAGTAAGAGATTCAGTGATTGCTTAGCACCTGCCCTAACCTTCAGAAATATTTAGTTATAGTTTACATGCTGTCATTTTTAACTCCTTTCCTATATTCAGAACATCAGTGTCTGAGCTGAGCTGAGCAGCAGTGATTTTCTGTTAGATGTCATCACTCTTCAGCACTCAGATTTGTTTTGGTTTCTAAACTGTGATTTCTCTAATTTTTTTTTACAAGGAAATAAAATCAGAGAATCACAGAATGGCTTGGGTTGAAGGAGATCTTAAACCCAACCATTTCCAACCCCCTGCCATGGGCTGATTGCCCCCTACCAGATCAGGTGTCCAAGGGCCCCATCCAATCTGGTTTTGAGCACCCCCAGAGATGGCACATCCACAGCTCTCTTGGCAACCTGTTCCAGAAGACCAGGCCTCTGATCCTTCACAGCACTTATGCTTCTCGGATGCAGTTCGGGATGAAATACCATCTGCAAAAGTGGAAATGAATAGCAAATGTTTACCCAGCTCACCTGTGAGTGTGCGGTGGTGTTCACTTTTAGGACTTCAGTGGCAGCTGTTAAATCTTGGTGCTTTGTATTATACTGTTACAATTCCTGCCCTCAGCTGCCTGTGCCAGAGCTCGGACTATCACTTTAAAGCAGCCAAACCTGTTACCAGCAGCAAGCTGTGATGCATTGACTGTGTATCCTTTAGCACGCTCTGCTCACTGTTAGCACATCCTGAACAACACCTATGAGACGTCTTGAATGATTGTCTGGAAGGCCAACAGCATCCTGGGCTGCAGCAACAAGAGGGGTGGCAGCAGGGAGAGGAAGGGGACTGTCACCCCCCTGCTCTGCCCTTGTGAGGCCACTTCTGGAGTACTGTGTCCAAGTCTGGGGCCCTCAGTATTAGGAAGGATACAGAGGTTTTTGGAGTTGGTCCAGAGGAGGGTCAGGAAGATGCTTAGAGGGCTGAAGCATATGAAGACAGGTTGAGGGAGTTGGGCTTTTTCAGCATGGAGAAGAGAAGGTTCTCGGAAGACTTCATTGCAGCCTTCCAGTACTTGAAGGGAGCTTACAAGCAGGAGGGAAACCAACTTTTTACATGGTCTGATAGTGATAAGACAAGGAGAAATGGCTTTAAACTATAAGAGGGATATTTAGGTTTGATGTTAGAAAGAAATTATTTACTCAGAGAGTGGTGAGGCACTGGCACAGGCTGCCCTGTGGATGTTGAGGAGCTGTGGATGCCTCATCTCTGGAGGTGTTCAAGGCCGGGTTGGATGGGGCCCTAGGCAGCCTGGTCTGGTGGATGGCAACTCTCTCCATGGCAGGGGGTTGGAAATGGATGGGCTGTCACGTCCCTTCCAACCCAAGTCATTCTAAGATTCTACAGTTAGTCAGAACTGAACAAGAGAGATGCTTCTTCCATGTCTTCAGGTGTTTGAAAACCAAGCATCAGAAGCACTTCATACTCCTCCTAAACTCTTTAAAGCTAAAGCTGGGGTTGATTAGGTTCATCCTGACACGTCATTCTAGCCATGGAGGAAATTTGCTTTCACATCCTGGATCCCTCAAAGAATCAAATCCAACACACAAAAAAAAAAAAAAGCAAACCATGAAAAATCACCCATTAATTCTTGAACAGTAGGTGTGGAATTGCCAACCTCAACTAGGGCTTCAGCATTTCTTAACAAAGTCAGCACTAGTTGGGGATTAAAATGAAAACTTTGCTAGGAAGCAGGTGTCTCTAAGAGGGTGGGATTTAAGCCTCTTATATGTTTTAAAAGCACTGTGCTTAATTTAGGACCTTTTAAGATCTGGACACAGTTAATGAGAATGAAAGGTGGTGAACTCATCAGAGAAATGAAATTTTAATCCGTTTTGTGTATGATATAAATACTATTGCCTTCATGTCTTATTCCCAACAGGTTACTTCTTCTTCCTTTTTTTTCCTAAGTAGAGATACATGAATCATCAGCTAACACACTTCTGCCACAATTTTTCACATCCATTAAAAAGTCTGCCAACAGTGTACCTTAAAAGGATCGGCAGTGGAGCAGGGATACTACCAGCAGGGCATTTCATCCTTTGAGTAAGGCAATCAAACCTCCACCCTCCTTTATCCTCTCTTTCCTCTGCTCAGTTGGCATTGTTGAAATATTAGGCCAATCTCATCAAAACAATCTGAACGGAAAGTCAGGATCCTTTCAAAGCACAGAAATATTACTGGAAGTGCAGAAAGCTCATCTTTACAAAAATTATTAGTTCTCAAGTTTGCTTCCTGCAAAAAGGTTAAAGGGCCTACATTCAATTAATAGTATGTATCTGCTTCAGTCCAAGACATAATTTAGTTGTGACTATACTTTATTGTACCCTAGTCACTTTTAGACTATAACTACTGTGGCCGTGCCTTTCTTTCATCCTAAGTATGCCTTTGCTATAAGTGAGATTACCTTCAGGTTTATTTTGAAGCTTCTTAAATAAACTCTGCAAAAACATTGTTTGAATTTCCATGCAGAGGAATGCTTGTGGGGTTTATTGTAAGATGTATATTTACAAACAGTATCAAACTCTTAAAATTGTCACTGATGAAACAGCAAATTTGAAAGGACAGCTGCCTTAACTGGAGAGTTTGTCTCTCTTGTTTGGGCTTTTTTTTCCTTTTTTCTTTTTTTTCTTTTTTTCTTTTCTTTCTTTTTTCTCTTTTTTCCCTTTTCTTTTCTTTATCTTTTTCATTCCTTCTTCAGCTCCAGCTCTAAAAAGAGAAGCATAAGAAGCAAGTGGTCAGAAACACAGCAACAAAAAAAAACTGTTCAGAAAGAATACTTGTTAATCACTCAGCAAGGTGCCATGGGGAGGAATATTTTTATAGCCCAAGAAAATGCTCAAGTGAGTTTAATTTTTACCACAAAGTCCACCTTGCTTATTTACTGTGAGAAGCGATATATCACCTCTATGTGAGCAATAAAGATAAATTGTGTTTTAAGGCAGGACCATGAAAATTACAATGTGGATACAACAGTCCCTCCCCCTTGAAGCATTCCATTTCTTCTTCTTGTTTCACATGTAAACAAGAAATGGGAATACTGGAAGCAATTCGAGTTTATAAGAGATTGAAGCTAAAAAGAAGCTGAGTTGTTTTCTCTCCTGTGTTATGTGTTACTCGGATTTAAGCACATTGTTTAACAGCTCCTATTCCTCTCCAGAAATTATATCTAAATAATTCTAAATCTTACTAATACCTCTTCAAATGTGCACTTTGATTGTCCTAGACGAACTGTATAAGATCTGTTTTATCTGTTTTTTTATTGTCATACTAATGCATTGTGTTGGGAATTGGACCAGATGACCTTTAAGGATCCCTTCCAACTCCAATGATTCTATGATTCTATGCATGCTGTGTACTTATGGGCAAGAAAAAAAGCAAGTCAAACTGCAACTTACAGCATGGCAGTTCTCAGTCTCCACTGTCAGAAATGGTGGTTGATGGTTAATCGGTGGTTTTGAAGACTTTCTCTTGTTTGAGGGAAGGGAGATGCACTAAGTCTTTCTGGGGGGAAAAAAAAATCGGACAAAGAAAATTCTTTAAGATATAACAATATTTTACTTTTTTTTCCCGGATTTTATTTTATTTTATTTTGTGGGAATGGAAAAGAATGGTTACAGATAGGCCTGCCACACAGAGAGGTAGCGGGTGTCCTGACCCTGCGCCGCAGTGCCATCTGGTGCAGACGCGGAGAACAGGCGGCCGAAGGAAGGGACGCCCAAGCTCTGCAAAATGAGTGAGTGGTTTGCACAAATCAGCAGTTGCATTAGGCACTTCGCTCTCTTCGGCGAGATAAATCATCCCGCAGTACCCTTGTCAGTTAGACAAGTATCATTATCTCCTTTTGCAAATAGCTGTGCAGAGGCAAACAGATGATCTGATTTACGGAGATGACGGAGGGAATCAGTGGGAAAGTGAGGAGCGGATTTGGGATTCTTGATTTATAATGCTGTCCAGCAGCCACTCAGCACGAGGGAGCATCAGTGGGAGCATGGATCTCATGGTTCAGTGTTAACACATGAGCTGGAAAATTTGTTCTTGCTGCCACGGGCCATAAGGAATAGGAAGTGTTCAGAGGGATTTAAACACGGGAAAGAGAAAACTGCTAAGAAGGAAAGGCTTCTTCACATACTGAGTCTGTGGAATCCACTGCCAAAGGATGTCTGAAATCCAAGAACGCTGTAAAATTCTTTAAAGTTTCAGATATCTTTGGGCCTGCATTATGTAGGCTGCCTGTTTTTACCCACAAATTTGAAAAGGATTAAGAATCTCATACTTTCAAGGTAAAAATGTTCTCTAGTTTGTGGAAAGTAGGATGAGATGAGATTCTGTATAACATAGGTTAGCCTGTACCTATGGGGAACCACCACCTTCCTGTGAAGCACTAATGCTCGCTGGACCAGTAGAAGCAAGATCCTGAGATTTTGGGGATACAGCAGTCTTACTGCTCTTACTGGAGAGTGGGGCAGCTTTCTGTTCTGCCACAGGCTTCCCATGTGGCCTATGGCAAGACACTTAGGGTGCAAGTAGATGTGCTTGCTGATCCAGTGTCATACATTGCCACGACCTTCTCTTGTCCCTGCTACTGCATGGCCTCAGGAGCTGAATTATGGCAGCATTCAACCATACCAAAGCTGATGTCAAAGCATTGGGATTTTGCAGCTGGGAAAGGAAAGGAGGGAGGGAAAAGGGCAGAAGGGAATGGAGGAGCAAGTGAGGAGTGTGGTGGGAAATCACCCCTCTTTCTGGTCAGTCATCAGCTCAGCTGCTGATGAAACCAAGTCCAAGCTGCCAACCCATAGTTAACAATCATCAGATGACCATATACTATGAAAATGGGAGCACAGAAGTCATTTATACAGAGTTCCTGATTCTTATTCTTCTCTTTTGCCTTCATTTGCTTTCTGATTGTACTATATAAACTTTAAACATAGCAGAAAGGTGTTCTGGAAAATACAATATTTTCCTCTCAACAGGTCTCTTATGAGGATTAATGAAAGAGTAAGCCTTATTACTGCAATGACATACAATAAAATTCAGAACAAATCTTACGGTCTGGTGATAGCACCCATGCCTCCTTCTTGATTAGACATATGGCTGAGATGAGGAGTTGAAGCATATTGCTGTAAAGTATTAAAAATCAACATGATTGAATAAATTCTCATGCACACTTTACATCAGTAGAACTGTCCAGTTGTTTTGTAAGGAGAAAAGATCCAAACAAAGGTATAAGAAGGTGAAAGTGGAAAAAAAGACTCTCTGTGGCAACTTCCTTATATTCTGTAAGGTACCTAATGTATATTCATCAGTGCCTCTTAACCCCAAGTATAATTTATATATCTATTTATACCGAAACTGCATTTATCCTGCTGTTTCATCAGGATTATTGCCTGCTTTGGGAAGGGCGTGGGGTAAACTCTAAAGAGGAGAGACCAGTGTCAAAACTGCTGCTGACTTCAGTGAAACCAGGATATGATCCTGGGCTCTCGGATGCACAGCTCCTCTGGGGATAAGGGAGACATGTAGGTTTCTACTGGCTAAATGATTGGCCCTAAACCTATTTAAAAAAAAAAAAAACAAAACAAAACTAGTTCTCAGGTCTCAAAACTGAGCTTCAGCTCATCTGACCTATTCTTTAACATCTCTTTCAAAGGATCTAAACATTTTTTGAGAAAGAATGACAGGTTTCTATCTACAAGAAACAAACAGACAAACAAGAAATGAAAAAAGACACTGTGAGCTGCAGCTGAAATCAATATACCCTACACATGGTGTGTCCCATTGCAATGTAAAGCACAGGCATGGTGAAGTCAGGCATCTCTACATGCTGCGACAGCTCTCATGGTAAGTGAAAAGGACTGCTGGGAGAGGACCTGTAGCTTGGGGTGCTGAGTTGTACTTCTCTGGATGTTGAGGCCTGTGCGATAACATCAGAAATCCCAAAGGAGACTTCTTTGGTGTTTTTTATCTACTTCCTCCTCTAGTTTCAACCAGCAGCAGCAGCTGAAGACCAAAGCTTAAGAGTTTTGGGGAAAAACATTAGGTTGGTTTTTATTGTGAGTAATAATATTTACAGTACAATAAAGCCTGGAGGCCAACAAGATTGGGATCCATTGTAGTAAATGAAAAGCACTTGTCTCCATGCAATTAAATAATTAAATTATTAAATCATTTTTAGATCTTCTTAAAAAGTCCTTATTTTTACCAACACACGAAGCACAACCAAAACTCCTCCAGCACTGGGATAAATGAGAGGCAAACATTTTGTGCAGACACCTCGGTGGCTGCCCTCGGGACATGAGCTGCTGTCACGTGGCTCCCTGGTGGTAACCTGCTCATCTTCACAGTCCCTTAGGAAAACATTTTCCTGGCCAAGCCAGGCATACTGATACAGAAACGGGGTGTAGACCAGACCAGAGATAGGGAAATTTCGCTAAACAGGTGTGGTGCATTATTAGACACTTCATGTTTTCTATTTTTACCTTAATCTCTTTGCTCTTCCCTCAGGGCTTGTGTAGTCTAGAAAAGATTTATTTTAAAACTTATTAGCTGGAGCGTTTGAGCTAATACATTTAAAATCCCTGGTTTCTGATCCTCGCTCCTACCACGGCTACTTCGGTTTCCTCAGGCGGTGCAAAGGAGTTGTCTTGTCACCACCGCGTCCTTTTTGAGGACAAGGCTGTTGTCACATTTCCCTTGACACTTTCACCTAATTTGGTCACTTCTCCATCAGAAAATACTTTGTGCTGCCTGTACCAGGGCTTTAATGGCTTTTAATTACAACATTTGAGCTAGCATATATTAAAAACACACCTTTTGTCCCAGGGCTCCAACACAAGAGCAAGTCACTGCAAGGCGACACTGCACAGGCACCATCAGCCTCTGCTGCTCACAGGCTGGTTCAGCCTCAGCTCCTTTCTCAGGCCCTAATCTATGCGATCTCTACACACAAGTAATCCACAAACCAAGAGCCAGGCTATATTTTCTAAGGAAGGCAATTATTTAAATGTTTCTCACTAAATTCTCAATCCCATTTCAATTTAAACAATATAATGCTGGATGTAATGTTAGGCACTTAGCCACTGTACTGCTTTAAAACAGCATATCCATTGCTTGAAGAATGCTATTTGCCATTAAGAGAATAACGACACATCTGCCACCTTGATCACTGTGTTTGTGTTATTATCAACTTCTGTCTCAGTGCCAAGAAATTTAATCAAACTCCAGCAAAGAAATAATAATGTTTCAGTTGAACAATGGCGTGGCCCTTTGAAAACGCAGTGATTTGCTCTAGGGTGCACTAAAAGGAGAGAAGGTCTGTAAACAAAGGGTAGCACTGTGAAAAAAATTATCTGTCAAATCTAGCTTTTTTTTTTCTTTCTACTTGCAAATAATTCCCCAACAGTTTGCAGCTACTATAAATGTACCACCCTTCAATAGATACGCTGTGTAACACTGCTTACTTAGAGGTTGTTGGCAGTTTGCTCGGTTGAGTATTTACGGCTTCCTTTTCATGCTCTGTGAAAGGCTCACAGCCCATTACTCTCTTTCTGTACCCCAACTGGACAGTCCAAAGCAAAAAACAGAGTTGTCTTGGAAAAAGAAAAACAAAATAAAAGTGGAAAGAATAAGGGAAAGCAAAGGAAACGACCAAGCTGAGGAAATGTTAAAACGTGTGAAATCTTTCCCGTCTTTTACAGAGTCAGGAAGATCATTGTGTCTGGTTTTGCTCCTAGATTGTTTAAACTATTGATGGAGGAAGAGAAGGCATAAGTCATATTTACTGACTGCCTGGAAATCTGCTCAGCCGATGTAAATTCTTTGCATGTGAGTGCATGTCCATGTGCCGTGTTGTTTGCGAAGGGTGCAGTCCCTTATCCTTGGCCCTTTTGTTTGAGTAAATGCTTAAGTGCCAAGCCTTTGGCCAGAGACATCAGGAAACTGCTGCCTGTCCTCCCGCCGCACCTCCAGCACACATCACTGCGGCCAAAGCCAGCTGTCTTGCTTTTACCCAGTGCTGTCACTGAACAAGAGCAGCATTTCTGAACCAGCATGACTATTTTTTTTGCCTCCGAGGCCAACTCTGCTTCTGTAATTCTTCACTGCCAACCACATAACACATAGCGCAAGCAACTGGCATATATTTCCCCTGTAGATCTGCCCAAGTAAGGGATGGTGGTGTGTTGTTACCAATGGAGGGAGTACAGGCTGCTAATTACCAAACGGTGGGCACTAACTGACAAAAATCCAAGCTGGAGTCTGTGTCGACAGGAGAGATTCTTCTGGAAGGGAATGGGAGCCCCAGAAGCTCTAAGCATTGGATTTATAAAGGTGATGTTTGCAAAACACTTCTGCCTCTACAGGATGATATGGCTGCCCTAAACAAGTGACAAGCAGTAATCAACTTGTGCATCCCTATTCTCTCCCTCTGGTCCCTTGATGGCCTGGGTTATTAGAGTGGGATATGCTTTATGGGGGCAAGAAAGCCAAATCTCAATGTGAAAACGCTTTCAGATGATCTGAAGAGAGCAATATGAAGGTTAGAGTTTATATGACTGTTTACAAGAATGTTGTTATTACCGTGCTATAAAACAGAAAGGAATGTGACCAGACTAGTACAGAACATCAAAAGAATTGTAGAGTCATTTTAATGAGTTACTAGAAACTAAGTCAGGTTCTGCTGTTTCGTGGCAATACAGTTCTGTTCTGTGCAATGGATTTAAGTCACTTAGCAACCTCTGTGCAAGCTGCAGCTTGTTGGGACACGCTCCCAGCATCCCCGGGCAGACAGTCTGCCCTGTCTGTATTTTACGGGGTGGGAGAAGACAGTTAGAGGCAAGAGGTCTGCTCTTCTGCTGCCCCCAGCCTTGTGTAGATGGTGACATCTGAGCAAGAAGAGGGAAAACTGGGGTTTAGGGACGCCTGTTCGAAGCGACAGCTTTTCAAATTCACTGTGTACATGGGAAAGTGGCAGCACAATATGTACAAGAAAACCAAGCCCATTTGGATTTCCGTGTGGATCACATAGCTACAAGAAACTGAAGGCTTGAGCAGGCATGGTGGGAAGGTACCAAAATACCACTGTCACCATATATAACCCACCTTTAGCAAGAAATCCAAAGGAATCTTCAAAATGAATAGCTCACCTGTTATTTTTGCCTTAGAAAATCACTGTTGATTTTGCAGCTTGTTATCTGCCAGTATTTTCTGTTTTCTTTTGTTTCCTAGGAGTTACTTTTTATGACAATAACAAAGCTACGTACCAGGCAAATAGCGCACCTCAGAAGCTCTGAGATTTGCTTTTAAACCATAACTATACGTGATGGCATTTTAATCAAAATGTACCATTCAGTACCACTTTTGTTTCTTATGTTACTCTTATGGCCATGTTTCACAGCAGTCTTGGAACCAACCCTGAGATACGCTGTAATTTTTTAAAGTACAAATCTCAATGCATACATGAATGAAACAGGGACATGGTCAGTGGGCATAGTGGTGATGGGTTGATGGTTGGCCTAAATGATCTTCCTGTTTTTCTTCCAACATTAATGATGCTATGATACTACGATTCTGTACAGAAATGTGAGATCGGTGAGTATTGGAATTTGGCATAAAACAGAGCATTTTGTTTTACTGAAGATGATGCTCTGTCGCATTAATGAAATTTTTGTGAGTCCAGTTGTAAAATGACTCTTTGGAAATGTAGAACTTCCCTGTCCTTTACTACACATTATGTTCTTTTCAACATCCAGGCAGCATCCAGAATTGTATCAATCATGCTGCTAAATTACCAAGGCAGTTTTAGCAGCTGTATAGATGTTGCAGCTGATGGGCTTCTAAAAGAAATTAGTATTCTCCCTGGGATACAGAGCTCCACCAGACTGTGAGGATCTGCTTCTGGAAGCTGAATGAGGACCCAAGTGGTTTGTCAAAAATTTGGACAAGCTATCACAAAACCACTGCCAGGTCTTCTGAAGGGGCATGGAAAGTTCCTACTCCAAAGGAACCCGAGAGCTTACAAGCGTGAGTCACCAGCTCCCTCTTCTCGTCTGCCATGCCCCAAAGAAAATTTGTGATGATTCAGACAGAAAAAGTTATCTGAGCGGCTGCACTGCAAGTACAAGACCATTACAGTGGGGAACTACTGGTGAAAGAGGAGGTGGTTGTACTAGCGGTGCTGGCTGTTGCTACGTTCATCCATCAACAGTTTAATTCCCCAGTAAAATACCCAGAGAGTCATGTTCAGCTCTTTTGTCCCTTCTAACAGGAAATGAGTGGCAATCATTAAAAAATAGGCCATATTTGTCAGTGTGCCTTTTCCCCACCCCTTACTTCTTGCTGAGATAGGCACTGACCCACCCTTCCCTTTGAAGGCAGCTGGCTGTGTTATTGCTCAGATAAGCATACATCTGCACTCCTGAGGTTCTCTGACAGGTCAGCAGAGAATATATCAGCTAAGGTGTCTCTTTAGAGGCAAAATATGGAAAAGAAAAGTCACCCCCAGTGCTACCTGAAAGCTTTCCATTCTGAATTGTGTCTGGCTGCTGATGCCACCAATCTCCGTTGAAGGGAAGCAGAAAGTTCATGGAGTGGAGACTTGCTGGCCCAGAAACATCCCGCCACGGCTCTCATTTATAACCATGTTCAGTCTCTTCTGTCATTTCAATCTTTCACCCACATTTGGTGGAGGAGATCGTTGTGTTTCCATATGAAAGCGTCTGCAACAATACAGAAGTCTCCAGTCAAGTGTCTGTGGTGCATGATCATGATAAAAATACGTAATAAGTACAGTGCCTCCACTCTTAAAGCAGTTTTTCAAATGGGCACATATTTATGTATGTTATGCTGTGGAATACATGCACCATGTCATTATATAGTCAGGTTGTATGGTTCGTAGGAAATTAAATTTGGTATACGCATAGACAAATATTGACATTATTAGTAGTCATCTTTAGGAACATGGCATTATCACAAATGCAGGCACTTCAGATTTCCTGTCTCCTGCTTTTAAATGAGAATGTGTTTGATCAGTGCCTCCTTTGGGTGTTCTTTTTATTCACAGACCAAATAAAACCAGACTGAAATTTTCCCTTGCACTCCCATTGCTCATATGCTTCCGTCTTCATGCCCAAAATGACCTCCAACTAATTCTCAGATTTCTTTTATGATGTTTTTCCAACACTACACAAGAAATAAATGGTTCTGACAGTGAAAATCTGTCCTGGGAAGCTGCTAGAAATGCAATTCTCCCTGACATTTGCAGCTGCCACCATGGGGAAATGTTCCCGCACGGATCTTGACCTTCTGAAATCCAGCAGCAAAAATCTCACCTCTCTGTCAACTCAGTGTGGTACCATCCAAGTGTAACAGTACAGTTTACTGCTGCACAGTCCTACTCTCACATTGTTGTATGAGAAATATCAGCTACCAGCTTTTAAAAAATCATTTAAACAATAAAGAAATTCTGGACACATCAAGTATATTATTGGGGAAAAAAGATATTAATGTTAATACATACATCCATACAAACAAGGATGTAATAATTTTAGCAAATGTTTTATGTTTTAGTGCATATATGAGTCTGTACAGGAGAGTTTTGATGGAAATAGCCACCTCACTTCAGACCTCAGATACAGTACCAAGACAGCTGATCCCAGATCTGTCAAATCCCAGGCACTGAGCACACTAGAACAGAAGGAATGGTGTCAATCTGAATAAAGAGTCATAGAATTACCACAGGTGGAAAAGACCTCCAAGATCATACAGTCCAACTGTTCACCTATCACCAGTATTTCCCAGTAAACCATGACCCTCAGTACAACATCTGAACATTTTTTGAACACCTCCAGGGACAGTGACTCTACCACCGCTCTGGGCAGCCCGTTCCAGAACACGATCGGACCCTCGGAGAAGTACTTCCTAACGTCCTACCTGAACATAGAATCACAGAATCTACCTGCAGGATGCAACATTGGTGAGCACATGGTTGAGGAAGATGCTGTGCTCTTACAGAAGTTAATCATTTGCCCCTGAACAAAACAGGATTTTCTGTTTCATTTCCTTCTCTTCACTACTTTTGCTCTGTGAATGCAGGCGAGCTGTGCACAGTCTTCTGGCTGCAGGAAGAACTCCACATAAAGTTCATCAAAAATCACAAAAAATCATAGAATCGTTAAGGTTCAAAAAGACTTCTCAGATCATCTAGTCACACTGTCAACCCATTCCACCACATCCACTAACCATCTCCCTCAGTGCCACACCTTCAAGCTTCTCAAAAACCTCCAGGGATGGTGATTCCGCCACTTCCCTGGGGTGAAGCAGGATCACAAGATCATCAATTTCAGCTATCCAGAAGTCAGCCTTGCTATAATATGTACAGACATTAGACCAGCAGGTCTTCTGGGTGGGATGTAGGGTGTGATAGCAGTCTCAGAGAGGTTAGGCCAAAGCTTCAGAGGAAACTGTAGATTCAGTAAGAATGAATCTCAAACCCTACAAACTCATTGCCATGAACATCCTAATGCCTGAGTCCTGGAGCTTTCCATTAACAAGTAGATGAAATCTCCGCTTAGAAATTTGCTATGGTAAATTTGACTTAAATCCCCAGTTCCTTAGGTGGCAACATCAACATCTAAACATTATACAATTAGAATGTGTTATATACCTGATCTGTTCCCCAGCTGTCTGTGAGTGATATCCAAAGGAATACTAAGACAGAATTACTTTTCCCCAGCAGACAAATATCCAGGATTCATCTCTGCCTGAAACAAGAGCTCAACATGCTCACTATGCAAGGAGTTGCATGTCTGGCTCTTCCGAGAGTACTATCAGCTCATGTAGATGCTCATCACATTTTGCATTTGAACACAGGTCCCAAAGGGCTAGTCTTAACCTGTTCATTGAGAGGGGTGGGAGAAAGCAATGCCTGGAGTCCAAGAGGAGAGAAAAGAAGTGGGACCCCTAGGCACTGCAGGAGGCAGCTGGGATTTGGGACATTCTGGCCAGCACTGCACAGCAAAAACCCAATTCAGCTCCAGGTCACTGAAAACTGCAAGGACTGGCAAATGACCTCCTATCTCTGAAACTCTTTCTGGGTTTTTGCAGAGGTTCCAGATGTGTAAAGAAACAAAAGAAGCTTCCCCTTCTTTATTTTCTATTTACTGCACTTTATTCTGCTCAGCTTTGCGTGAAACCACCTGCCCCACGCAACCACAAATACTGGAACAGTAGAATGATTTTTCTACCACCCACATAAGATAAGGCATAAGAAGACACAAAGCCTCATTATATCCAAACAAAAAACTTACAAGCAAAAACATAAGTGTTAAGAGGAAGCTAAAAAAGTAGCTGAAGAAATTAGCTATTGTGCAATCAAATACAAATTGAATTCCAGGGTGTATTTTGCTATTTAACACATCTGCCAAATGAAATCTTTGTTCAAGTTACCTTTTGAAACTTATAAAATCACC
Source organism: Numida meleagris (assembly GCF_002078875.1). Lineage (NCBI taxonomy): Eukaryota > Metazoa > Chordata > Aves > Galliformes > Numididae > Numida > Numida meleagris. Next base: position 7,689,203 of record NC_034410.1, read on the forward strand.
ATCATAACCATCATCCCAGTTAAATTCTGCCATAGTCATTTCAGTAAAACAGCATTCCAGCCTTAGTGACATTCGCCTGGGTTTACAGTCAGCATGAGGAGGGCAGAACTGGCCCTTCCTTTACTTCTTTGTCTACAGGATTAGATCTCAAGGAAGATGGCAGCTGGGATAACGACAGCTTTTGAGCATGGCTAAACACGTGGCTCATCTCAGGAGCCAGCCTGAAGACAAATCAGCTCCACAGTGTTGTTAGCTTTCTCATTGCTGGCTTCCTCACAGACCTGGGAAAAAAGAACAAGATTGGAGTGATGGAAGTTTGGGGTGCAAGTGCATTTGGACATACCCAATTTTCAAGGACAAATTAATTTTGTCTTTGTTTCCACCAAAACCTGCCTTGAAGGCAGGGATGGATGTACCAGTATAAACGTGGAGAAAGTAGATATTTGCACAACCTGTGGATCTGCAGGCCTTACTGCTTTCCTGGAGTTTTTGCAACTTTAAGAATGAAGTAGACAATAAATTAAATACTGTATTATCATAGAATCATATAAACATTAAGATTAGAAAAGACCTCTAAGATCAACAAGTCCAACCATCAGCCCATCCCCACCATATCACTAAACCATGTCCCTCAGTGCCACATCCCCACTTTTATTAAACACTTCCATGGATGGTGATTCCACCATCCCCCCAGCCAGCCTGTTTCAATGCATTAGCACTCTTTCTGAGAAGAAACTTTTCCTAATATCCAGCCCAAATCTCCTCTTAAAGTCCTACTTCTCATCCTATCAAAGAGACAGAGCCCAGTGCTCCTGTCTTGTGTACAGGACCACTTCTCCACTGCACATGGAAGCAGGTTGCTGGAAACAGTGGGCTTGGCACCAGGGAGGGGTTGAGTGATTTGGTAGTTGACACCTGATGAGTCCTGCAGCCACCAAAACCCCTAAGACAGTTCTGAAATACTTTGTGTCTCAGGGTAAGCAGAAGGTCAGTCAGTTCTCACCCTATTTGCAAAATTTTTCCAAAATATCTAGGTGCCCAGAGTCTTTTTTCAGTGGACAATAAACACATGGCTGCACGCCTGCTCATTGCTTTGAGATCCCCTATACTATAGCTCAACTACATTTACAGTAAAGTCTCTCAATCATCAAGCATGAAACTCAATCCACCCTTCAAATCCATCCCTTTTTTCTCAAATCAACAAGAACACTTCTCTTTTTTGTTTACTTTTATGCAGAAACATAGAAAACAAGCTTAGCCATGACTTTTTAAACCCATCTCAGGCATACACCTCACCTAAAGTGCCGGGATCAAACATACCTCACTTGCTCCTGACAGCAAAAGCAGCTGGTAAAGCCACTGAAAAACAGAGAAATACAGCTTCATCTATTTTGAGTGTGATCTCCATAACAGTTTCATAGGGAAACACCATAATACTGTTCTCAGGATCAGCATCACGCGATGTTAAAATACAGAGGACATCAAGGAAGGAACCTCAGCTGGGCAGCTGTACCCCCAAGGAGCTCTCTCCCTGTAACTCAGAGACTCTGAAATTCAACAGAAAGCTCTTCCCCATGCTGTGGCCTTGGACCCATGATGAAAGGTACTCTAAAGGAGTCAACTGCGAGGTCAAGTTGCTTTACGCTCGCATGTTGAAAAATAAGTAACCATCAGTGTCCAATTTAGTTGTCATCGCAGAGTGGGACTCCAAAGAAAAGGAATGCTATAAGCTTGTAAGGACCACACTTATCTCCTTCCCTTTGATGTGAGCCAAGGTAATGGAGATTCTGCCAAGGTGTGACTAATTCCTTGTTACTATATTGCATAATTTTCATATACTATTGAAAAAAAATAAGGCCTTTAAGAATTGGAGGGAAAGAGAAACTCACCCCTGACACATTCCACAGAGCACAACCAGCAGTACAAAGCAGGTTTTATTAACAGACGGTGAAAGCTCAATTTAAAAAGTACTGTGGGCATTAAAGGAGATTGTTTTATGTCTCTGACATGAATACTCAGGCTAGATGAACTATCAGGAGTTTGGTTTAAGTGAGATTAATGCTTACTACTTGGATCCCATCCAAACTGATTAAATCTGATTGAGTAAGAGAGCACAACTTTCTATATCACTTTCAAAGTGATATGATTAGGCTGTATATGTACTATCTGAAAATGTAAATATAAACAGAAGGGAAGGGAAAAGTACCCTCCCCAAGTTTTAAATGCAAAAAATAATAATAAGCCAACTGCATGAAACACTTAATATTTAGTTGACTATTAGAAGAGTTAGATAAGAAAAAGGGTATTAATGACATCTAGAATGTGTAGCAGGAATAACAAGCCTGTATTCTGCCCTGCTGAACGACTCATTCGCCTCCTTTGAAGTCAGTTGAAGAGTATAAGTTTGGGCGAGGAGAATTTGACCCCAGAGCATTTTGTCAAGGAGGGTCAGGAAAACCTGGGAATTTTCAGGTTGCTATAGGCATGCCACAGATTCGCAGCCAGTAGTATTAGCTGGAAGCAGTTTGTGATTATTTTTTATGTAACTAAGAATTTAATAATTTTTTATATGTGTTTGTATGTATATTCAGTAGTTTTGCCAAAAGCATATCTTCACACGCCTCCTGGAAAAAGGCTCTGCTCCAGATTTTGATAAGCAATCCTAGATATCCATACTTGATATCATGAAGTCCAACCATCAACCAGTCACCACTGTGTCCACTATACCATGCCCCCAAGTGCAACATCTCCACATATAAATTGTGTCTCAGTTCTCAGTTGAGATGTGATTAATGCAGTTAATGAAGCCAGCAGTATCCATCAGCCCTAAACTTCTGAGTGCTGAAATTAGTCATTAAATTCACGCATGACACCTCCATCTAACTGCCTATGCATGAATAAAGGTGAAGAGCTATATCCTAGAAAATACAAATTAAGAAAAAAAAAAAAAAAAGATTTGGAAAGAATCTCTTGACCTTCCTTTTTTCCTGCTATAGGTAAGAGAGCTTGGAAACACTATGGGAAAGTACGTTTTTGAACACAGTGTTGAGACAGAGTACTGCTGAAATGCTTACTGTTCTGCACTCCACATTCAGACAGCTGGAATATGTTCAGAGCAGACCTATAAACATAATTAGAGGGATCAGAAATCTGACTTACATAAAAAGACAGAGGACGACAAAGGCTTTCACCTGGCAAAGCAGAATTTAGGAGATGAATCAGGGCCTATAAACTTGTAGCCTATAGGAGAATGCTGTTTCAGAAGGCAGTAGCATAATGTGAACACATGCCAATGACTAATATGAAAAGTGAAGTAAAGCCAAGTCTGGCTTTACTATCTAGGTCTTAAGTTCATGCAGCTTGTAAGAAACAGTTCTGAAGTTAGCACAGAGAAGAGCTCTGGCCTCGTGATCATGCTGAGGAGCAGCCTGTGCGACCAGGATACAAGAGGCAAATGGCAAAGCCAGACCATGCCTCCAGCATCACCGCTAGCAGAGCTAACACATTATCCCTTCTTGCACTGATCTTCACTGATATCCTTTTTAATCCATGTTGAAAAAATCAAATGTTCTCGTTTTACAGTGTCTGTGTGGACCCTATTCACAGTTCTGTCCATACTGCTGGAACTCGTTACTGGAGTTTTACAAGTTACTACCCAATCAGCTGAGACACAATAACTACACAAGTGCATGCTCTTAACCATAGAAGTTTTGTGTTAGAAGTATTAAATAACACATATTCTTTTCTACTATCACCATGAAACCTAACATACAAAGTAGTTTATTCCCCAGATTATTTCACATTCACTATTGATGAAGAACAGGAATACACAGCAGTAGCTTGCTTGTCCAATCATGTTTCACAAAAGCTTTTCCAGGAACTACACGTGATGGTACCGTATCAAATTTTGGCTGGGCACACCACCCATGTTACGCTATGCAAGGCATCCAAAACCTTTGGGAATAGCCAGAGGAGACCTCATCTAAGAAAATAGGTTAATCCCCTATACAACATATACATGAGATAGGAGAAAAATAAGTTGAAAATCTCCATTATACTCAGCTCTTAATCTCAGCTACAACTTTGCAAATTGTTCTCAAGTAATTTTCACTAAAGCTACTACTTGTCCTTTCCCCCAGAGGAGCACAAATTCCTTCATGGGACCAGTCCTGCCCCATGAACTTGCTGGGGTATGGGAGGCATTTCAGAGCAGATGCAGCCAGGGTGTACGGATCTCCACCAGAAACCTAGATGCATCCTCCTTCCAGAAGTAAACAACTTCATTTCCTAGCACCAAGGGGCTGCACTGTGTAGAGTTTTTCACCAGTAGTCAAGGTGAGAGCACTGCCTTCCTCTAGGGTGGGAACTGTGTGGGTTTTTATATGCCTTTTTCTTGAAAGTGCTCTGAAATCCTAAATTTTGGTAGCTTTATCTGAGAAGACACCTTAGGAGTCCAAGTGCAGGTTCAGTAGTCAGAGAATGATGCATTGGAGAGGTCTACAGTTCACCAAGTGCTAATTATCCAGTAGGCACAGCAGAAATTAAATGGATATAGAAACAAACATCCAGATCAGGAGGCATACCCAAACAGCTCAGCTAAGGTAGGTAGCTATAGAGCATTAAAGCAATATAACAAATATGTTTTATGCAAGTCAAAGCGGTCTCCATTCGATAGTGTTGTTTAAGAGGCAAGAGGCAGTTGAGGAATGCAGTATAGTCCCATGGTGTCTTAATGAAAAAAAGGAATAACAAATGCTGAAAATCTCTGCCAAACAACAAAGCTTACATTTTATACACGCTCATCAATTTAACCCTAAAACCTTAAAAGCCTCAGGGTGATCCCAACGCCTTTAATACCAAAGGCCCTAACTATGCCACAGATCAAGCACCAAGCCCAAGCCTGCTTTGTCTAGAAAGATGAAAGCGCACTCAAACAGGTGAAGGCTTCTTTGGAATCATCACTTGCAATTAAGCAAAGGAAAACTAAGAGGAGAAGAGGTAAGCTGAACTTGCTTTAAAAAGACACCACGGGAGCAGGTGGATGCTTGCTAAGGATAGCTGTGGTGTCTGCTGTCATTCTTTCACCAGATGATGTGCATTCATTGGGATTTCCTGCACGTTAACAACAGATCACTTGGTGGGAAAGTCGGGTGGGTGCTGCAAGAGTGAAAAGAAATCTTTTCTTTTTCTTGTATATCATTCTGGGAAGAATGTTGTTGCCAAGCTGCTATGGACAAAAGGAAGGCTGCTGTGACTGCCAGAGTGAAGCAGCACCTCTGGAGATTCCATTTTGGGATGTGGATGATGATTGATCTTTCTGCAGTGCCTTAAAACCACTAACGTGAAAATAAGGATGAACTAGTTCAAAACAGTGTCTGTAAAAATGTAATATTTTCCTTACAAGCCCAGCTCTTAGTCACACTATTTCAATTATTATTTTTGGAAGATGATAGGAAGTTTTTAACTGTTGCTGCCAAGAAGAAAATCTTGCAACTTTAAGGAAAGGAATAAAACCAGAATGCAAATTTTACACGAGACTACAATTGCTACTACTACTGCATAAATATTTCAGGTAACAATAAACATCACATGTGAGAAGGGAGAAAGGAAAGAGAGTGACATATACTCTAATGTTCAGATCTTTGTGGCTTTAACCATCTTTTCATTCTGCATTTGGAAAGCACTTTACACAGTCCCTGAGGACAGAAATTGGGGATGCTGACAATACAATTAATGGTAACAATAATAACATCAGTAAGGTTAATTGTAATCATATTAAAATCCACAATAGAATATTCAATCTATTAATCATTTCAAAGCTTTGTGGAATGACGTTATCCACATGACTTAATTAACTCTACATGGACACGTAGAGTCTACCTAAAATTCAAGGAATCACTGGCTCTTGTAAAAGCACCAAGCACTGCCGTTCCCACCAACATCTTCATGTTAGACCTACCCCAAAATCCATAAAAATGAAAGTGTAAGACCGAAAGGTGAGAAAATTCTTCTCTTTCAGTTCAGCACTTGCTAAAGCCTTGTTACTCACCACCACTACAATCCTCCCACTTCACCCACTCAGCCTCCTAATCCATGCCCAAGGGGAGCTCGAGGAAAGAATAAATCTGATCAGCATCCCACAGATTTGACCATGTCCTCTCTTCCTGAGCAGCTCCAGCCAGAGGCCCCTCAGTGAGCACAAACCTACCCACCTGGGCTAATTATCTGGCTCAGTACATCTGGCAGCCCATGATTATCTCCTCTGCTCCCAGCCTAGCTCTGGTAGAGCAGCAAGAGCAGAGACAAATCTCATGGCCTGGGCCCTGCCTGAAAAGAAAATGCCCCAGAAAGGGATGACTGACAGAAAGGCAGAACAAAAATTTTCAGGTGTGCCTTTTTCTTCCCCCCGTAGACTGAGAGAGGTAAAAAGGGAGAGGAGGAAGAAACAAGAAGGGACTCTGATCTGCGCAGTGACACTGCAAAATGGACGATCTGCATAAAGTTTTCAGATAGAGGTTATATCATGAGAAAATCAATCTGGTCAAAATACATAAAGAATCAATGGAAAGGGCTTTTACAGAGTGCTCAGCTGTACGCTCACAGAACTGGGCAAAATATGGGAGGGCTTTACATTCTCTTTTTCTCCTTTGTGTTTTTCAGGTCACCTCGGCTTACAAAAATCAAGTTGTATTTCTTCTGCTTTGCTTCCTGTAAAATCAATAGCAACAATCAATTAAAACTTGTTTTGTGCCAGCAGGCTATTTTTTGCAATGCTAATGCACGGAGCTGGAAGAAGATTGCTTTATTTCCTTGACTTCCCCAGCACCCATAGAAATCCGGTGTCTGTTCCATCCATGCCTCAAAACCACAGCCCTGGCCCAGGGTTGGATTCTAAATTATATGAAAAGAAGATTAGAAACTCTCACACACTACAAACTGTTTGAAGTATCTGCTTTCAGTATCACCGTAACCAGCTGAGAGATAACATCTAATTTATGCCTAATTCAGCAAAATTCCCAGTATCGGGCTCAGGCCTGGCTTTACTGGCTTTTTATTCGAATCCTCCATGATTCCACTGATTCCACTGATTTGGTCAGTTTTCTTTAAAGAGAAGATGTGAATAGTCAAGAGAAAGATTGGCCAGTTAGAAACGCTTCACACATCATATCACCAGCACTGCCCTCATTTCACAGAGTGCAGTACCTATGTACTCCTGATACCATACACCGACTGTTCAGATAAATACACAAGCAAACACAAACTTGTATACAAACCTACACATACATAGATACATATCTAGATATACGAGCGTCCTGATGGATGAAAAGCTGGACAAAAGCCAGTACTGTGCTTTTGCAGCCAGGAGGCCAACAGTATCCTGGGCTGCATGAAAAGAAAGATGAGAGCAGGCAGAGGGAGGGGATTGTCCCTCTCTACTCTACTCTACTCTACTCTACTCTACTCTGCCCTCATGAGGCTCCATCTGGAGTACTACATCCAGGTCTGGGACCCTCAGCACAAGAAGGATGTGGAGCTGTTTGTGGCTATCTGAAGATAGCCACAAAGATGATCATGGGGCTGGAGCACCTCTCCTATGAAGACAGGCTGAGAGAGTTGGCCTTGTTCAGCTTGGAGAAGAGAAGGCTTTGGGGAGACCTCACTGTGGCCTCCAGTACTTGAGGGGAGCTTATAAGCAGGAGGGGGAACAACTTTTTGCGTGGTCTCATAATGATAGGACAACAGTGAATGGTTTTATACTAAAAGAGGGAAGATTTAGATTAGATGTTAGCAGGAAACTCTTTACTGAGAGGGCAGTGAGGCACTGGAACAGGTTGCCAAGAGAGGTTGTGGATGCCCCATCCCTGGAAGCGTGCAAGGTCAGGCTGGATAGGACCCTCGGCAGCCTAATCTAGTGCCTGTTGTAGTGGATGGCAATCCTGCCCACAGCAGAGGTTTGGAGCTTGATGACTTTTAATATCCCTTCCAAACCAATCCTCTCTATGATTCTACAGTATATGGAGAGAGGCAAAGCTAGATCCAGCAAATCTCTTACATCTCAAGTCAGTACAAATATTCATTGTGAATTTTTTCATCTGTTCTTTTTACCAAGATCCACCCAAGGTGCTCTGTGCTGCGCAGATGTTGGGCAGCCCTTTCCTGAGCATCTGGTCCTTCAAATACCTACAGGACACAGGCAGCCAACTGCAGGAGGAGCAGCGGAAGGAGGATAAGGTTAACAGCAAGCTGTACTACGGACCAGCTATGCACACAGCTTGGCCGGGGGTGGGGTTGCATGAGATCTGAAAACAAAGTTAGGAGGGTTTGTCAACTAGAGATGGGCAAGTTATGCAACTATTTGAACATGAGCATGCCTGCCTGCTCAGAAAGGAGATTAGGGAGTTGAATACGCTTTTATACCTGCTAAATAATTAGTATCAAATAACCAAGTCTATTCTGCACTTTTCCTCTAAATAGCAAAATATGAATGAATTGTTTGTTAATACAGACACAAAGCCTGAGAGGTTTAAAGGGACCCAAGAGTGCTCACAACGCAGCACCCTACAACTTGCAGTGAAGTTTGGGTGCACATTACAAATGTCATCCTTGAGGGCTCATGCCACTTTTACACTCTCTTAAAGCACAGCATCCCTAAGTTTTTAGTGCTGAGGGCAGATCCAAGTATACCTCTCCCTGTCCAAATTCAGCCATAATCCAAAACAATCTCATCACCCTTCAGTGCATCTTTCCCTCCCCCCTCCCAGCAGTTGCACAGGGTTCCCATTCAGTGAACTTCCAGGACCTGGTCTCCATCTCTCATTTTTCTTACAAGTTACCATCAAATGTCGCCTTGCTGGAGGTCCTGGGCACAGCAAAACTCTTCTGATCACAGATTCCTTCTGCTTTCCCACTTCAGCCTGTGCTGAAAGGGCACCTGTAGGTGATGCCAGAAGAGCCGTCCTTTCTGGGATAGTTTTATTATTTTACTTTCAGTTATACACTGTATAATGCCTTCAATTTAATAAACATTGTGGATATCTCAAGAAAGCAATGAATAACCAGCACTTCCATGCTCAGCTAGCCTCCAGAAGTGGATGGGAACTCACTACAACCCATAGATGTAACGAACTGCAGAGCAGAGTATGGACTGTTTATCACCATTTCCAGACACACTCTTAAACAGCCTGATCCTATTATACTTACAATGTTCATATGGTGAGTCAAAGTACTTTCAAAGAAATGAGAGTTAACCAATTAACCAGAACAAGACAGCAGGACAAAGCACAGCAGATAGGAAAACAGCTTTGCTCCCCACTCCAGATCTATTAAAAAAGCCTGAGTGCACACGTTTATTTTGTCTTGCTGCTGTTAAGCTCCCAGCTGAGGAAACCAAGGCTGGCATATACACATTTGGAACTAAAGTCATCCTTCTTTGAGAATTCCTTAATTCCATATTCAAGCATCATGAGAATGATTCTTGAGGTTTCAAAACACCAAGAAGATGCATCCCCACCTCCACAGACTGCAACTGTACATAGCTGCTGAAACTTCTAGAGTCTCCCAGTATCAGCCTCCCACGAGCACGGCAGAGGGATAACCTGAGAGGAAAGCTTATGAAGCTCAAAAGCGGTAAACATCAGCTGAACGTGAGGGACAACAACTACAGCCATTCCTGGATGGTGCTTCCCAGTTTTGCTAGCTAAAATCAGAAATGAACAAGCCAAGATGAATCTATCTTTAAGGAGTGCTTGTTATAAAGATGAAAAAAAAAAACAAAAAACCCACAAAACACAGTTTTTCTTGGTCTATTCAGATCTCATATACCTTGACGAACTGAAGAAAAAAAAAAAACTTAAAAAAAAAAATCCAAAACTAGCTGTACCCAACTTAATCATTCGTAGAATCCTCTTGACTAGTTCATCTGTCCTATTTATCTCCTTTTCTTTCAATTTTGCTTTCAGTTTGCTAAGTTCTCATGGAAATACTTTCTGCATGGATGAATAACAAATATTCTCATCCTCACTTCACTCATATGTTCTCCTGGCAGAAATCCCAGCCTGGAGAATATTAAGCCACTGAGCAGGTAACAGTACTTGGCTTAAGGCTCAGGGTCCTTGCAGGAACTTGTGCTGATTGTATTGGAAACACTAACAGAGAAACCAGCGGGACAAAACTTCCCGTAATTGAAACCCCATATCACTCTCAAAAATCCATCCCACTCAAGTCAGTGAGATTGGATGACGAGTGATTTTTTTTCCAATGTTTGTCCTTTCTTCTTTTCCGTGTCTGTTACTGGAATGTGCTAACGCCTTGCAAAAACCTTTTTTCTTTGGTCAGGTTTTTTTTTCCCTAAGCTGTTAAATTGCCTGGGCACCTTTCAAACCCTGATTGTGTTTTAGGTCGTTGTGTAATTCTGTTTTCCTGTCTTTTATTGATGGTTATCACGTCTCTAAATCATCCCTGTTGTATTTTTATGACAAAAGCCTTTCTGCTCAGGTCCTTCCTTTATTTATATTGTGTTTCTTTTACCTGCTTTTCAGCTTATTTAAATTATGCTATAAATATTTTCAAACACTCTTCCACTTGCTACACTTACATTTCTGAGAGCTTGTGTGCATGTTTACATCTGTCAGTATTTATTCCATAAAGGCTTGCAAACAGATGTCCCCTTCTTGGAGTGAGAAATACAGACCTACCATCTCCCGTTGGCTCTGCAATCACAGCGCGCTAATCTCTTTGCATCATCTGACCAAAAAATAGGCATCAGGCCTATATGTTTGATACAACGTCTTTTCACCAGGAAAAATATGATGGATACTGCCCACCAAAGTAGTCCATAATTTCGGATGCGTTTTATTTTGGCCCACAAACTCAGAAGCCATGAAATGCTGTGATATAGAGACTCCAACATCCACACCATTCACCTGTTCTTTCTAACAACTTTATCACATTTAACGGTATTGTTTCTCTGCACTTTTGCAGTATTTCCAACAGGTCAACATAATAGGCATGATGTAAATTATAAGAGCTCAGAAATAACATATATGGGTGTCTTTTTGAGCTGAGATTTCTCTTCTTTAGCCTATCTCATAGTGATAAGACTTTGTAGGAAAGAAGCACCAAATACCATGATTCTGCTAGAAAAATCACAGAGTATTCTATATGCACAAACACATAACTTGCTCTAACTCAGAGTATTGAAGAAATACCTAGTGCACACTTGGCCTGCTCACAGACTGACAGTGGCATTAAACACAGTTACAGTTATACTAAAGTCTTAAAACATGAGTTTAAGAAAAACTTGAGGCTTCAAGTCTTGATGTTGACACTGTGAGTTCTGCCCTTTAGGAAAGATGTTTTTTTTTACTTACGTCACAGGCTGCTTCCAAGAGTAAGTGTTACACAAAAAGCTGCATTCGCTTTACCTTTTTCCATGGACTTAGCAAATGTGATTTTTTAAATTCAGCACGTTATTATAGGACATGTGCCTGTGAATTGCATGTACAGTAAGTGAGTGGCACATCTCGGTGATGCCCAAGAACTCCAGGCATTGATCAGAATTACCAATCCTCTGTTGCAGGACAAGGATCGGCATCATCTGAATTAAAAACATTAAAAAAAAGGTCTTCAGACGTGGTGCAGCATCCCTACTGGTGTCTGTGCTCCAAACTCACTTTCTTCCTTAGGGTTATTGTGTCACAATTCCAAGACAGGTATGATGTCCCAGAAAATCCCTTGTTTAGGTTTTGTGAGAGGAAATGGAATTGCACCTTTAAGTTTAATATTTTTTCCTTACATATTTTTCATTATTACAATATTTATGTTTCTTTTCCTTCTCTTTCTTTTCTTTTCCTTTCCTTTTCCTTTCCTTTTCCTTTCCTGTTTCCTTTCTTTTCCCTATTCCTGTTTCCTTTCCTCCTATTATTTTGAATTACTACATTTGGAAATTATTTTGTTACCCAGTTAATCCTTTTTTATCAATTCTTTCCTACATCTCACCATTTTTTCCCTTAGAAAAGCTTTGTAATTTAAAAACACACAGACACAAGAGTTTCGTGCAGCACAAGGCAATGGCAGACCTCTCCTTGATTACTTGCCTGAATGGTGTCAGTAAAGAAAAAACAGATGTCGGAGGCACAGCTCTTAAAGGCCAAACAGGCCAAATTAAAGGAAAATGAAAAGATGTTGAGGCAAATTCACTCATTCTTCAAACAAACTCATATTCTCTATCTAAGTTTAAAAAAAAAAAAAAAAAAGCCATTCCTCCACCAGAAATATTCAGGAGTGTTTATGGTCTGCCAGATGATTGGAGTGTAATAAATGTAATTTTGCAAGCTTGTAAAATATCTTGACATTGCCTTAAAGAAACCACAATAAACAATCTGGTGGGATTGCTTTTATTTCCATTTCTATACCTTATTAAGCTGGTTTGTAGAAGATGTAGCAGAAAAAAAAAAAAAAAAAAAGAAATTTACTGATTGCAACATTAGAAATAAGTGAAAATAGCTTAAAAATAAATTCTGTCATAGGCGACAGTCCATTAAAACAGTGTATACCTCTTTAAGCTTTGCTATAAGCCAGATTCTTATCTCAAATGTAGGCAGAGTGCCCACTGACTTCAATAGGAGCCGCGCATACATATTCTGAAGCTGCATTTGGTCTGGTGTGTTCATTAAGGGCTTCTGAACTTAAGATGTTACTTCGACGTTCCAGAAAAGACCTGTAGTACAGATAAGCTCCTGTTGATTCTCGGCGAAGCTACCTCTATTGCTGTTTGGGGCAAGTCCCAACACCGAGCCTGCGAGTGTTCCCCTCAAGCATGACATGCACCTACAGAATAATGAAGACATTGAACTTTTTGATTGACAGAGCCTTATAGAAATGATGCACAGAAAAGAACAATTATTGCAACATAGTGGCAAACCCCATCTTGGATTGAAATTCCCTTTTCATCTGCAGGCTGAGGAGCATGCCAGGATTACAAACGATTTAGTAAATGGCTATTGCAGGTACACAAACATGCACAGTGTTCTAGGAAGTTAAGTGCTACAACTTCAGACTCAAGAGCCCCAGCAACGCGAGCTCCTGGCAGCTTTGGGTTGTTCAGAGGCAGTGGCTGGAACTGCGGCAGCAGCTGTGCCCTTCTCCCACCTCCACCCACCCAAGGATGGGCTTTGTCACAGTGCAGATCACCATCCTGACAGCCAAGGCATCTCCAGCTCTGGGCCAACCCACAGCTTTGTTATAGCTCATGGAAAAATTGAACTTCGTGGCTTGTTAGCCATGTAGGATCCGCATCAGTGCCCTCTCCTCTTCGCCCCCCACGCTAGCCTTGAATGACCCTCCTGTAATGGGAAGGACCTCATCCCTAAGAGAGCATTTCCATAGAAACCAGAATACTGCCAAAATTCAGAAACAAATAAAAAGGATTGAGTCATTTTCCATGTTTGTCAACTTTGGCACAATTTGTACTATTCCAATCAGCACTGCTCTTGTTTTCTAAAAAAGAGGGTTTTTTTTTTTTTCTATGTGTAGGTACTAAATTTGTTCCCGTGCCCTAATTTGTAAAAGCTTTGCATTGCCTCTCTTCTGGTTTTATCTGGGTTACTGCATCACCTCTCTCTTCCTCTCCCCATCTGGGTAAGAGGGTATTTTATACTTAGGTTTTCTACTCAGCTAATGAATCTTGAACTCAGGCACAGCCCTAGCTCCGCACAGGGCTCCCCTGCCAGCAACAGACCACAGTGGTTATGGGAAGGTGAATGCCACTGTTCACATCCTGGCACATGAGGTTAATCCGAATTCAATGGCACATGATACTTGACCTAGAGAAGGAAGATCCTGAAAATCATAGAATCATTAAGGTTTGAAAAGGCCACTAAGATCATCTGGTCCAACCATCAACCCATCACCATCATGCCACTAAACCATGCCACTCAGTGTGACATCTACCCTTTTCTTGAAAATCTCCAGGAAAAGCTGATATATGAGCATTTTTGCCAACATTCTTCCAGCAAGACCTCCATAAGAATTTCTAGGTACTTTCTGATGTAAATTGCCTGTGTTCACAGTTAGAAGACACACCAAATCTGAAAACACACTTGCAAGGGAGTACTTAATAGTAGATTGCCCAGAAGAATGAACAGATGGCATCTGGCCATCCATCCTCCTCTGCTTGCTGTCAATAAGGACACTGCAATGCAAAGGACTGTGGGTGTTCCATCCCTGGAGGCATTCTAGGTCAGGCTGGATGCAGCCCTGGGCAGCCTGATCTAGTGGTTGGCAACCCTGCCTATGGCTGGGGGATGGATGATCTTTAAGGCCCCTTCCAGGCCAAGCCATTCTACAGTTCTGTAATTCTACAACTGCTCACACAGCCTCAGAGCCTTCTTCAGTCCACAGCTATACAGGTGAATCAGCACAGCCCTTCAGGTTAAAACAGCCAACACGCATTGCAGCTACGGTGCGCCCTATCTCGGTATGATTATGCATCTATCTAGGAATTTGTTTCATCCCTGTGCCAGACATTCAACAACTGCAGAGAGCAACACTGCTTAACTGAATGTTTCCAATGCTAGGTGCTGAAAGACATGACAAAATAAAAATGATCTCTTTCATTTCCTGTAGCACCTTCTCTTCAAGGGTCTGACATGAGAAGAATACCCTTTCTTATGCTTCTGAGCATTGTAATTCTAGAGATCAACCTTTACACAAATGGGGAAAGGAGGTATACAGCACTCAGAGGATTTCACTAAGACTAAACAAAAAGTTTACAGCGGAGGCAGAAGAGAGACACAGCGCTGCAAACTTCTCTTCCATCCTTTGGACCTAATATTTCTTTTATTTATGATCCTACAATCCACAGGTCCTGCTGCTCCTTTGCTGGAGAAAGGAAACAATTATTAAAGTTTTTACACTGTACCTAAAGCAGAGGCAACAAAACCTGACATCAGATGAATGCTTTAGTTGCAGTTTGACAACTGATTCATTAAAACAAAACGGCCCCAAAGATTTGCATCATAAACGAAGCAGTTAACAACAATGAAAATTTGCAGCCTATTAAAGCTATTTTGGGAGCCAGGACCTCAGCAGTATCTCAGAATGTCACATCAGAAGGGCACACCAGCTGCTATCAGCAGGTCTTGTGGCTACTTGGCTCTGCTCAGTGTCAAATCCATCCCCCAGCGCGTGCCACAAAGCAGCCTGTGAGTGACTCCATGTATTTCCAGCTCCCAATTACTTAATTCGGCAGCTGGCTGACACCACACCTTCTTTCCCCGGCCACATTCATTACTCCAGGCCTTCGGAGAGTGCAGGGGTGCAGATGCTTTTGCAATCTTTTCTTTCTGGCATGTGCCTGGAGTGCTGAGCTGGCCAACGCACACGGGAGATCCTTCCCACCCCAGGGTGAAGGCGATTTCAGCCATCCCTGGGAAGGGTCAGGAAAGGAAGCCTGCTGTGCAGACCTGGCAGCCACCTCCATTCCAGCTTCCAAAACCAGAGCACGGAGGAATTCACCTCATATCAGCAGCCCTGTTCCTCCTTGAAGTTCACCCTGCAGCTTTCCAGGCTGCCTGCTGGAGTGAGAAGGGTGCAGCTCCTGGCACAGGGCTCAGAAAGGTGCGTTCACCCAGGTGCACCCAACCTGGAAGGCTGTGATATCAATCGCAGCCAGGCCTGCTGGTTCTGCCCCAAATTGTTTTCAAGTGTATTAAAACCAGGACTTGAAACAGCAATGCCCAGACGCTGGCTTTGGCCAGTCCTTACCTGTCACCTGTGGTTTTAGAAATGCCAGCTCCATTGCTGGAAGTCACGGGCATGCTGCTTGTTGCACACCCTGTTCTTTCAGCATCTAGAAACAATACACCGCATTGTCTCACTCTTTCTTATTTTTTCATCTTTCTGGGTTTTCTTTTACAAGCATTTGTCAAAATCTCACACCTCCTTTGGAGTTTTGGATACTCTGGCATAGCTCCCATTACCATTTTAAGTATGAACTTAGAAGCTTGGGTGCTTGTAAAACTCTGCTTTATACTCCTGAACACACACAATATACCCCCAAAATATAACTTGTTATATTATTTACACCACCTCTATAAAATATTAAGAATTCTCTCGAAAAATTTAACATGTAGGAGACTTTTATTTCAGGGTAGTTTCAAAGGATGCCAGTATTTCTTTGAGGCTGGAAATGTGTTGGGATGGCAGTGTGCTCATTCCATAAAGGCAAGCAAGTCAGCTCATAATGAATTGTGCAGTGTTATAGTTACATAATAGAGATTCCATAATACATGCTTTTGTTTTAAAAAGTTTTGAATTTCTAGATAGCTCTGCAATGCCCAAAAGTTACTTACATTTTAATCACAATACAGAACAGTCTGTCTATTTACTTTAATTATTCATGTTGAGGTTTTCAGGGTTCTTTGTCTTTGTGTTCCCATCCTATGAACTCATCAAGCATTAAAGTTTGGAGTCTTTTTAGCCTGTGCTCTGAATATATTATAGTTGGCATCACACCATAAAACACTTTGGCAGCCAAACAAATAGCTTTACACGAAACCCAACATAATCATGGGCTATTGAAATACACTTCCTGTACATGCCTGGAATTCCCCTAATTAGCAGAGTATTTTCTAATCTGTCCAAAATATATAATGCCAAAACCACTGTGCTTTTGCCTCTTGTCCACCAAGGGAAGTAAACTATTTAATTCCACTGGTTTTGGAGAACCACCTGTAACATGAAGCACTCAAATCTCTGAATGTATGATTTTTGTCCTATTGACTTCATGCGTGTATATATATATATACACACATATATATATTACTTAGCCAAAAGTTTTTCACATAGTAAACAGGGCAACTCCAAGCAATTACACTTGCTAAAACTCTCCTTATAGTTACCCTTCTGCTTTTATGCAACTGCTTTGCCAGCCAAAACTACAATTCCCAGAATGCAACTTTCTAGATCACTCCCACATACGTTTTCCATTTTTTGTTGTTTTGTTTTTTTCATTGCTGTTTGTTTGCTTTTGAGATGTATGAAATTTTCTATCCCACACACATTGCCATTATTGATACTGGAGAAGGCTTCAACTGTGTAACGATTACTCTGTACTTCATTACCAACAGTGAACATAAATTCATACAATTATAGAATCATCACAGAAGCGTTTGAGTTGGAAGGGACCTTTAAAAGCCATCTGGTCCTCTGCAATGAACAGGGACACCTACAGCTCCTTCACGTGCTCAGAGCCCCATCCAGCCTGGCCTTGAATGTCTCCAGGGACTGGGCATCCACCACCTCTCTGGGCAACCTGTACCAGTGCTTCACCACTCATATCATAAAAAAATTCTTCCTTATGTCCAGTCTGAATCTCCTCTCTTACAGGCCCTGCTAAAGAGTCTGTTCCCTTCTTTCTTACAGTCCCCCTTTAGATACTGACAGGACGCTCTCAGGTCTCCCTGGAGCCTTCCCTTCTCCATGCTGCACAGCCCCAGCTCTCTCAGCCTGTCCTCGCAGGAGAGGTGTTCCATCCCTTGGGTCATGTTTATGGCTCTCCTCTGGACGTGCTCCAACAGCTCCATGCCTTTCTTGTACTGGGGACTCGACTCTACATCTGAATGCAGTACTCCTGGTGAGATCTCACAGCACAGAGCAGAGGGGCAGGATCACCTCTCCGCAGCTCAATCAGATTGCTCAGAGCCTGATCCAGCTTCACCTTGAATATCTCCAGGGACGAGGTGTCCACTACATCTCTGGGCAACCTGTTCCAGTGCCTCACCACCCTCACTGTAAAAGACTTTTCCCTTATATCCAACCCAAATCTATCCTGTTTAAAATCATTTCCCCTTGTCCTATCACCACAGACCCTGCTAAAGAGTCTGTCCCCTTCTTTCTTGTAGCTCCCCTTTAGATACTGAAAGGCCATTATCAGATCACCTCAGAGCCTTCTCTTCTCCAGGCACACCCAGGTCCTTTTCAGCAGGGCTATGCTCTGCCTTTATATGCCCCAGCTTGTACTGACTGTGGGGGCTGCCTGAGCCCAGGTGCAAGACTTTGCACTTGGATTTGTTGAACCTCATGAGGTTCGCCTGGGCCCACTGCTCAGCTTGTCCAGGTCTCTCTGGATGGCATCCCATCCCTCAGGTGTGTCAACAGCACCACACAGCTTGGTGTCATCCACAAACTTGCTGAGGGTATATTTGATCCCACTGTTGATGTCACTGATGAAGATATTAAAGAGTCCCAGCACTGACCCTAGAGGGACACCGCTCATCACTGATCTCCATTTGGACATTAACCCATTGACCACAACTCTCTGGGTATGATCTCACAACCAGTTTCTCATCCACTGAGCAGTCTGCTTATCAAATCCATCTCTTTCCAGTTTAGAGAGAAGGATGTTCTGTGGGACCATGCTGAAGGCTTTATTCAAGTCCAGACAGATGATAGCTGTGGCTCTTCCCTTGTCCACTGATGCAGTTACACCATCATAGAAGGCCACTCAGTCAGTCAGGCAGGCTTCCCAGGCAAAAGATGTAGCTCCAGCTTAAAATCATTCTGTGGTTTTCAGCACAGAAAATAAAAAATATATATATACACCCAACCACATGCCCTTGGTGACCAGTCATGCAGAATAAACAGCAGATACTGATAAACTCTGATTTCAAGGTAAGTGCAGCCCATAGATTGGAATGTATTCAAATAAATCTTTCCATATAAAGAACAAATGCTGAAGGTCAAAAACTCTATGCAGATAACTCACAAACAGCAAAAGAGACTGAAGTGTACAATAATGTGTTCATTACAAATAAACCACCTCCTTTATTGATTAGATACAGATCTTTTAATAAAACACTTCGTAAGTTTTCAAAAGAAGAGAAATATTTTGTTAAAATGAAGAGGAAAATAACATTTATATTCTATTATTGTGAGCAGTACCAAAGTTTGAGAATAGAATATAAAACACTGTGGAAAAATAGATTCACCTTCTTACAACAGTTTCCAGGGTATGAAATTGTGGACTACTCTTTGAACATAAGCATTAGCTTAGATGATGCATAATCCAGCTTATTTTAACACTGATTTATGGCCTCAATTATTGAGTTCTACATCAATCAAGAAATTAATATTTCAGTCTCAACAACCTTTCACATTCTCCACAATATAACTTGTCACCGTTAATCTCTAGCCTTGATGTTAAACATCTCTTTGCTATCAAACTGTAAGTACAACATGGGCTGTATTTTCTGGGCTGTTGGAAAGAATGATTGAAGACTAAATTGATCAAAAACCTTGATTTATCTTGTCTACAATTTTCAATTGTGTGCAGTGATTTATATACCAGAGAAGGTTCTTTGATTAGCTTGCCATAGTCTAGAAAGGCTAAACATTATGGGCATTAAAATTTCAACACAAATGTTATCTCTGCAGTAAGCACAATAGTGACATCTTGTGCCTATCAATACATGTATTAACTGAAGTTCTGACTCTCCTCAGTAGAGATTTACCTCTAGAGCTTTGAGGTTTGAGCAATCAATACATAACCTACTTTGATGCAATACACACACCAAACTGCATTAAAAGAACATTAGGGCTTGCTTTAAGTTGACAACAGCCAGGAAATGCAGAGCTAAAGGCTAAAACCCTACCTTTAACCAGTCCTAACATAATTTCAAATTCCGTAAGAAATGTGGGATTTTGTGCCCCAGTAGCCAGGTAGAGCAAGATTTCAGAGAGTGCCCCAGTTTTGTAGGCTTAAGCTATGATACATACAAGATCCAGTGTTTTTTAAAAATACTTTCACACTCTTCCAGAATGTGTAAATGAAAAAGATCTGTGATGTCCTCTTGAGAAAAAGACTTTCACTCCAGCTCTGCTTTTGCCTGGCTTTGCAGAGCAGCAGTTTGGGCCCTTTGCCTTCCTTCTGCTGCAGGTAAATCTGCTCCTCTACAATCCAGCCCAGGAAGGACTTGGGTAGGACAGAGATGCACTCATTTAAGTGTCCTAACAAATACAAATATGCCCTGTGATCACAGTACATTAAAGTTTTGGTCTTAAAGAACATTAAATTGTACATTCAAGGAATGTCAGTTTTAACAGACATATATGAGCTCTACTTACTTGGAATCTCAAGTTGTTCATTTTATACAAAACCTTTCTACCACAAATTCCATCATCTCCACTGATTTGGGCAAAAGCAAATTTGCCCAAATTTGCAAATTTGCAAATTTGCAAATTTGGCAAATTTGCTTGGATCACGTATGTGATCCAAGCAATGTATGTGAAGGGATCTTATAAGCAGGAGGGGACCAAATTTTTACACAGATTGATGATGATAGGACAAGGGGGGAATGGCTTTAAACTAAAAGAGAGGAAATTTAGATTAGATGTGAGGCACTGACACAGACTGCCCAGAGAAGCTGCAGATGCTCCACCTCTGGAGGTGCTCAAGGCCAGGCTGGATGGGGCTCTAGGCAGCCTGAGCTGGTGGGTGGCAACCAGCCCATGACAGGGGGTTGGAGCTCGACAATCTTTAAGGTCCCTTCCAACCCAAGTCATTCTATGATGATTTTGTGATTCTATGATCCTTTCCAAGCAGGACTCTTGGCTCAGCCTGGAATGACCCTCTGGGCAGAACTTGGAAGCTATTGAGCAGAATGCTTATATTCATTGCGTGTTAGCACAGGGAAAGGAAGATGAACATTGTAGAAGGAAAGACAACAGGACTCAGTAAGGTATGACACAATTAATACAGTTGAATTTAGCCAGAAAAGCTGTATTTTTATTGTGAAAATATACACTGAGTCATTTGTGTTTTCATCAGATTAGGGTTGCCAATTGGGAACTGCTTGCAGGTGCTAAATGGCACCCTAAGACTATTTAAGAGCACCGGCGCTTAAAGTAAAATTAACTCAGAAGGAACAATGCAAAGATGTGCATAACTTCTTGCCTCTCAGAAGTAACAACGGAAAAACTTTCTGCCAGCACCACAGAATCAATATAGAAAGTCAATTTGCATGGCCAGCAAATCCGATAAATGCTCCCTACACGTCCCCAGAAAACACCATTTACAGTGTTATTTGTTGAATCCTCAGCTTTTACACTTCTACCTAGGTATTGAGGAAGAAAGATGAGTTTTATGTGATTTGGTGTGATTACAGCCCATGCTGGTAAGGCTGCAAACCAGTCATGACAGTGGATGTTCACATAACCAAAACTTTTACCACTGCATGCAATAAGGGGTTGCATCCTCATCTCATAAATCCTCAGTTTTAAAGAACTTCCATTCCCAAGCTTCTCAACAGAAATAACTTAGGCAATATTACTAAAATTGACACATAACATTTATATAAACTGAAAGAAGATTAAAAACATTTCTCAAGACTACAAGCTCAAATGTATATTCTTCTTACATTAACATGTACTTTCTACCTTCATACCTCACCTGCATTAATGTTTGAGGAAGATAAATGAGATGATGGGTGGTTTGGCCTTGGATTCATTTGATTGTGTAACTCAGACCTAATTGCAGGTCTGCATTGCAGTCCTTTAACACTTTTGTACAGAGCATGCATAATCAGCAGACTTGCATGATTCTGCTAATACCACAGTTAAATGCCTTGAGCAAACACACTACTATAATTTTGCACCAATTAGAAAATATCCATTTAAATGTTAAATGAAGAGGAACTAATCAATAAAAACATGCATCGAGTCTCTGAGGAAGTATTCTGGAAAAGGCAACAATAATCTGCCATTAACATGCAAATAAAGACACAGCAGGAAACAATAACAGCATTGACTTCTCCGTCATACTTTAGGAAGAATGTTTTACTGAAATTTGGGCCAAATTCAACTTCGATTGAAATCACTGTAAACACAGACCAGCTCAATATGGCACAGAGGGGAAAGGAAGAGATACTCCAAACACTGGAGGCATGCAGACAGCTCCTGATACTGCTGATTGGCACAACTGGCCCTACTGTATGTATTTGGTGTAGGGCACTGTACTATTAGTTTTAATTAGACTGCCTGAAGAAATTAGCTTACGAGACTACCTACAATTGGAGTGAAAGGAAGAAATCACATAATGCACAAGGAAAGACCTTGAGCTGGCCGTGAGCATTTTTTTTTCCATCTAGCTAGTTCTTTCTTATTTGTGCTAACATAAACACAGCTATGCACTTATAGCCTTCCAGTAAGGCTTGTGAGCTAGTTCCATGAAAGTTCTCAGCAGAAACAAATAATAAATAAGGGATTGAGTCACAAGTAGTAGAGAATATATAAGCCAGAATTCCTTGTATTCCCCATGTTTTCTGGGGTCATGGACTTGGCTAACTTCAGTGGAAACCAGAGAACCCATAGGCAAGAGCATGTAAAATAGTAATGCCCATTATAAAACATGAAAGTCACATTTGTGAAAAAGTTTGAGTGCAAAGCCTGAATTTTTTGAGGTAGGAGAGGATGAGATATCTGAAGAATGATGAAAATCTTGAAGGATAGGCAAGGAAGGTGTTTGTAGAGGCTGCAACAGAGAAATTGGATGCACAGGAAGAAAGTGATAAGGCTCATAATAACCAAGATACAGGCAAAAAGAGGATACAGGCAAAAAGAGGATTTCTTCAGAGGTCTGGATTGCTAGATATTTTGACAACAGTTCATCCTCAGAATCCACAATCTACGAAACCTTTCTGCCACGGGAAAACACACAGGTTCCCTGCTTCACCACTCAGCTTCCACTAAACTACTGCCAACCTATTGCCACTGAAGTGAAAAAAATAGCTCATTCAAGAGTCTAATGTACAACTGGAAATTCACTGTTAATCAATACTAGTTTGTCCTATGAATACACAAACACAGCAGCCTGGAACAGTCAGACATTCCTGGAAAATAAAGACTTTTGCATTCAGTAAGATGGAAAAGTGTCTTCCAACTCAAAATAATGAGTATTTTTCTAAACTCTGGGGGCTCATCTTGCTGGCAATGGTACAACTTCCCTAGCGTACATCGTGCTGACATTGGAAAAGGGAAAAAAACACAACGTACTTCACTTTGTTATTCCAAACACTGCCAGTCACAGACTGTCATCTGTAGCCTGTAGAGAGCTTTCTCCTTGCTCCTCTTTTTGTGTGTGTTTTTTTTTTTTTTTTAAATCTGCCTTGAGAGCTTACACAGGAGGCTGCTACATTTCAGTCCTCAGGATTGACTATCCTTACCTCCAGCTCTTCAGAACTGGCACAGAGGAAGGTAAAATATAAATGAATACATGAAAAAGAGATTCAATAACAATACTTCCATGTTGGAACAAACCAGTCACCCTGGAAGTGGCTAGATTAAGCTGAAGGTTTATTCAGCTGAGAGGTTCCACATAAGAGAGAAAATGGACTCAAATACAGCAAAAAAACCTTTTGTGACAAAGGCGTGAACCACCTCACCCTCCTGGCTCCTTTTCCCCTCTTGCAAGGCAGTGCAAAGATAGAAGTTAAACCAGTAGAGCTTCTTTGCCAAAGCTTCTTTGCCTTCTGTTCAGCAATAAACTGCTTTCTTCAAGTGCTAACAGTTATCCTCAGGATTGTGCTATGTACTACTTTGGAAATAGTAGTGAGTCTTAAGGATAAAATCCAGAGCCTCCTAATCAACCCACCTGGGAATATCTTTTCTGACTTTGAAACTATTTGGCTATTTTTCTCCGCAGCCAGGTAACTCTGCTAGTAGGTCTGGACACTGGTTAGTGATCTGTCCTCTGTGGATCATTAACAAATACAGAACAAATAGGTAGGCTCCTACAGATGCTGTAAAACAAGTGGAGTCCTTATTTATTCTCACATTACTTTATAAAAGCGTGGCACAACCTCCCTTACCACGGCCTTAAACAAAATCTCTCTAGTTACGCAGTGTTCTAGCAATCGTCACCTTGTTCATCTGTTTGGCAAACCCTACTTTAGGCGCTCAGTCCACCTCATACACCTAACCTCAGTGAAAACTTCAGATTTAGACTGAGAATAAAATATTGAATGCAGTTCCTATTTATACACTTCTGCGACCACAGTGGGAAAAAAAAAAAAAATCACCTGATGAATCAGACAAAAAGAGCACTGGCATTGGCCCATGCTGTGATCTCACTCAAGCCAGCCTGCTGCCTGATTAATGAGTTGTGATATCATAGTCTGTGAGGAGGCATACATAAGTGGCAAGAAGAATAATAGCACTAGACACTGTCAGGCTGACTCTGTCTAAACCTGGAGAGAGAAAAATAAAGGGTTATCGTACAGGTTCTGATAAAGAAGAAAATATATCAAGGTAGCTGAATTGTTAGAGAGCTATTTCTTTCAATACAGATATATTATAAAACTAGTCCTTTTCTCAAACTGCAGAAGATTTCTATAAAAGTGCTTTAAACCATTAGTGGTTACTGGAAAAACAAAGGGTATTTTTAACCCAAAGAAGTCATTGCACCTGATGTCTTTTAAGATTGCTTTGTGTTTTGCTTACAAACTGGCAAAAGGAATATCCATGTTTTCTTGGAGAAAAATGCTTCTCAGAGCTATTTGAAAATGAAAACCAATGTGTCAGGGGAGAAGGATATTTCAAGGTCAGAGCTGGTCAGACGAGACTCATTTCAGTCTTTTATGATGAATTCCTTAATCATTTTCAAATATGGTATCTGATACATTTTGCTAGTGTTTTTACCAAACCCTTCTGGCCCTTGGAGTTTGTAAGAGACTTTGAAGAGAAGAGGCAGGTATTTTCTATTTAAATGATGGGACTGGAACTCAGGACTGCCTTTATCCCTGATTCCTCCACAGATTTCATAAATTACTTCAGAAAAATATTCCCCCCCATATCTCAAAGTTCCAGCTGCAAAATACGAGTATTAAAATAGAAGAGTTTCGCTCCACATTCATCAAAATATCTATTAGGTGCACAGACATTTGACCTTCTTTGTATCATAGTCTCAAGGCCCTCATTAGTGCTTAGTATTGTGCTTTCTCAATAACAGCTCAGTGGTCATGATCTCCTGGCCAGACCTCCCTAGGGCTGCAGGTCTTCAGGGTGGAGCAGGTATCCCCTTGACTGTAAGTGGCAAGGAAAAGAACATGAAAGTATGTGGAGAACATCCTGGAAATGGAATTACACCTAGGTCTCACTGACTGCTGCTGTCTCCACTCCAGCCGCCCGGGAAATGAAGCTATCAGACATTAACAATAGCTTGAAGGAACCCACCAAGTATCTAGAAAAGGGTTGTTCAGAGACTGGATTTTGAGAAGCAGTCTCGTGGGCATCTCCTAAAAATTATGGAGCTAACATGAATGAGAAGGGATCTCCCGAATCCTTCTTGAAGCCCTTCACAGGAAACGTTGTGTTTGGTAAGGAAATCCCTACAATATTCCATACATTACCCAGTTAAGTCAGTGAAGATGATACTGTCTCCCATGAAAATGGAATGAGATCAAAACAGTCCAAATATAAAAAATTGTTGAATGAGGGCCATCATTTTCCTGCATATGAGAAAAATTATGGGCTTAAACTCCTTGCGCGTATTAATATAAACACACTAAAGCTACGTTTAAACCTACCAGCTAGGTAATATCCTTCCTTAAAACTAACCAACTTCCAGGGATTGATTTTTACCATAGAGATTCCAGTTTATAGCACCATTTTTCTAAGTGATTCTCTGCACTGGAGTATAATTTAGATGATGGGTTCCTCTCAATTACTATCCATTAGAAGACAGGAAAACATTAAGTTCAGGTGAGGATTATGAGAATTATGGATTACCCTTTAAGTGAAAAGATTGTAAGTGAAATCTACTTGTTAACATGTTCATTTCTGATGTTGTGTAGGATTTTGAGCAAAATAGTTTACCTAAAAAAAATAACTTCTAAAATAAAAGCATCTTCAACTGAAGAAAAACAGACAATACAGCAAATTAGATGTGCAAAGAGCCCCAAACAGCAAAAATGGCAAAGTATTTCCCATGTCTTTCTCCCCTGATTTTAAAGGGTCCCTGCACCACAAGATAGAGAGTTGCTGGTATGTGGTGCAGGTGTTCAGAGCATGCAGATGGGAAAGGACAGTGATACAGCACAAGTGTTACTCACCTCTGCGGTAGCACCTTCCAGAAACACACTAGTGCTGCAAACACACATTTTTCTGTAAGCCAAAGCAGAAACTGAAGGCTTTTACCTGAATGTGGTGGGACTAATTTAGAGACATAATATGACAATTTGGAGTTTGAAAGACTTTTTCCAGTTTGGTTAAAATTAACTTCACGATTCTTTCAGACTGACTTATTTATTAATTTGGTTTTTTATTTGCAGCTTAATAAGAAACATTATCTGTTTTCCCCTTAAAAATGACTGGGATATCATCCCAGTACTATTAGAGAATAAAATCTTCCTCTCTCTGTATAGATTCATGTGGAAGCAAGAGAGGATGAACTTTTCATATGACACAAAAACAATTGCTCTGCAGCTGCTGCTAAGACCCTCAGGCTACACTAGAGTCATGGCACACTTCCTTTCCCCTACAGAGATCTTTTGGTTAATGTATCCATTGAGTTTACAGCCCAAGTATAAATCCTATTTTATGCCAATTTATTAGGAATTTCCTACTAGGATGCTATCTATCTGTACATCTTGTGCATTCCCATACAATAAAATATCTGCATTTAAGCCCTATCTGACACTACCTGAAATTCCAGGAATTTTTATGGTGAAATCTTTGTCTTAGTGATGTGATTGACAAAAATCCTAAGGCCGGGAAATTACCATAGGTCCATTTCTTTGTTTGGTGTGTCTGGAAGAAGTGAATTTGTCTGCTTACGTAATAATTTCATTAATACTCAGCAGTTAACATTCAACAGCTTTCAGAATAGATATGTAATACAAAATAGTCCCAGGAATAAAATGAAGACAAGAGGTTCTTTTACAGGTGTCTGTGCATACTCAATTGGTTATCAATATTGTCCATGATTTGCACTCTTAAGGCATCTCCCAAAGAAAGCCCTCTACCAAGAGGAGTCAAGCCCATCATCACACACCTAGGAAGACAGCAGAGCTCTCAACACCTAGCACTGAATATAAAAGCATGTTACAGAGAAGGGAGAAGTCTTGATGCAGAGAGAAATACTGGCTTCTCTCACAAAAGATATGTGGATTTTTACTTAAATAGAAATAGGAATTGAGCTCAGTTGCTTTCCTTTTTATGTTTCCTTTTACCTTCTGAAACTGGGGCTCTTCTACTCCTCTTTTTGGCCGTACTCCAGCACCTACACATGCAGCAGGGATTGACGACAATAAAATACACTGGTATTGAAAATCTCCTTGTCATTAATAAGGTAGATGACTCATTACTTTTACAATATGATGTTAACATGGGAATAAAGCTAGCTTTTATTGCTATGGGTCCTTTATTTGTTTACTTAGGATCTCTGTTGTTCTTGCCAATGGTTTAAATCTGTAAGAAAATGAGATCATCACAAACACTGCTGCAGTGACACCAGTCTGACCCCTGTACATTCCACTCCATGACAGTTTTTCCATTCTTCTAAATTGGAATAGGATCAACCCCACTGTAAATCACTGGAAACTTCCAACTTCCTGTTGCTATTTTACAGCGTCTGATTAGGACTCCTTCATAACTATACAATCCTCTAAGGATTTGATGTACACGTGCAGATTTATTTAATGTCTTTTTGCAAAAGGTAGCAAATCAAAGTCCACGGCAATGCTACATGATGTTCCAGGCTGCAGATTTGCATAGCTACAAAGCAGTCTCTTCCCCTTCTCCCACATCCCAGTACTCATTAAATATGTATTTAGAGAGTAGTGATAAAGCATACCAAGACCATGAACACTCCAGAATGGAGATGGCAAACCAAACAGCACCCAAATATACTTCAGTAACTGACCATGAAACAACAAATTAAAACTAGAATATTAATTTATCTGATCTTGTGTCTTGAAGCAGTTTCTCAAATCTGTGGTCAGGATGCTTTTGTTAGAGTGACCTCCGTTTACTGAGTCCTCGCACCTACAAATGACTTCTGTCCTTTTTAAGTTCTTTGGCTTTAGGGCTGTCCAAGGCCAAAGACGTTATGAAATTTTGAATCATGGGATTTGTTTTTACTCTACAATAGAAAGAAGATACAAGCATAACAAGATTTCCACTTTAAAAATGAGAGGTAAGAGATTCTAAAGCAGCCTATAGCTGAATAAAGCAGGTCCTTATCTGGGACATAGAAAACCAGCCTTCATGGACATGCTCCCAAAAACCTACCTGGATAAATGCTATTCTTCCTATCCTCATCCAGATAAATTTGATGAGCAAGCTGCTGTTCCTTTCCTTACATAAAGCTGATACTGGTTGTTGTAGGAAGCCTGGGAAATTATGTTAAAAACATGAAAGGAAAATTCCCAGGCTGCATGTGAAATGAAGAAGCTGAATATCTTGCAAAAGCTATACATCATAAATTGTGCCTCTAAAATTGATACTTGCTTTTCCCTATGCCAAAACCTAAGAATTTCTTCCTTCTACCAAATTGCAGGAAACATCCCATTAATGCCATTCTTCCTTAGAATCTCTTAAATAGTTATTTTTCATTAAAATTCTAATTCTTGATAAACTGAAAGCAAGATCTGGTGACAAAGAGGTTATAATTAATCTAGCAAGAGCAGTCAGAGAAATCCATGTAATTGAAGGCGAATGTATGAATGAGGGGACTAATGCTACAGAACTTCCAAAGTCTTTTCTGTGGAATTAATACTACAGAGACCCATAAAAGATTAATCAAGATAAGCAATCAATAACTTCTCAAGTGCTAATAAGCACTGCCATGTTCCATGATATGTTGAGCAGTTTATCATGTTTAACCATATGAAGATTTATAGAAAATCCATTGTTAAAACCAAAGGATGAGGTAATGCACCACTTAGTAAATGAAGTGCAATTAAAATTTATGCTTGATATTACACATTCAAAAGATCTGTAAAAATCATCTTGATTTCCTCTTTTTAAGGAAAAGAAATGAAGGTACTAGTTGCACTGTTCAGTAGTAATCCTGGGATAGCAGTGAAGACAGCAACAATATTCTTCAAGTTAATATCTGCTTTCAAGGGAAAGGTGACGAAATAGCCTTAAAAATTGTTAAGCTTGCTTCTCACTTCATTTTACCCAGTGATCAAACTTTGCTTGAAAATTTTGTAAGTTAAATAGAATACCTATTAGGAACATAAAGGTCTCTGCAATCCATCAATCTGATAGATTTGCAGGTCAGATGAGTGAATGACTTAATGGCTAATTAATAGTCCATAAACTACAGGTCTTGACCTTAGGGTCACTGTGACAGAACTCCACACTAGAGCATATTATTAATTAAAACCACCAAATTATGTATTTAGTAAATCAATTCTTTAACGATATTAAGATCTCTCAAATGTATTGACATTATTTGTTATTTATTTATATGTCAATTGGAAGCAAGTATATTCTCAATACTATACCATAAGCATCCTTAGTACATTTAACATAGTTACAGCACCAGAATGTACACGAATTCCATTCTTTTATATGTAGCTATTGCTTGTTTGGGGAAATACTTTGAAGTTAGAGATTCCCTTCCAAAACTCAACAAATTTTTAATTCACAAATATTTACATTGTAGCTATAAACAAACAAAAAAAGCTTAAAATCCTGTCTGCTTCCTTGATAAATTGCTTGATCTTAAAAGGTTTGAATTAAAATCAGTAACACTCACAGAGTACATCATCTTGCCTTTGCAATGTCCCCTGCCATATATTTTTTATATCTACCTGTACATGCATACATGTATGCTAAATCATTTCTATGCTCCCTGTTGTGGTCATTCCTAAAGTCCAGCTGGTTCCTGTTTTCCTATGTCATGCAGATAATGATAAAGGAGAGAAAATAAGCAGGCTATACGTTGTCTCAAAGACTGTACAAAATAACAATCAAATTTCAGCAAGAAGGAATCAGATTTTCAAAATGCTGAGTGAGGTGTAGTCAAGACAGCTCTGTCAGTACACCATTTAAGACAGATGACTGTCATCTGGTAGGGCTGACAGTCACATACCTAACAGGAGCTGGATGCAGAGTGGAACCAGGCTTATGTGTGCATGGACACACAAAAAGACTAGGATGATTTGGATCCCAGCCTCTGAAAACTCCCAAGAAAGCCTAGTTACAAGTACCCATCCTATTTCAGATGCAAAACTCTTATTTCATCACTACTGCTCACTAGGAGTGCATGTACACGTCCAGATGCTCAGGCTTTCAATTGTTTTCTGGAGTTACCTGCAACTCTCCCTTACCACAGGACACTGAAGTTCTTAACTTCTGCTATTCTGAATCACACTTAAATCAGATGCCTTAAATAAATACTGTGATTTACCTCCCTCTATGGACAATAAATTAACCAGACAAATGTATCACTATAAATCAAGTCATTATGATAGATACATACAATTGAGGGTTTTTAGCACCTAATTAATTAAGTAGCATATTCATCTACAATTAGCAAATAAGCTCTCAACTCTTGGCATGGGTACTGTAAAGTGTATAAGGCATGACTATGCAATTACAACGAAGCATGGTTTTTATTTTCTGATAGTTTCTTTGGGGAAAAGTATTCATTCTAACCTAGATCTGCAAATTGCTATGACTCACCTGAAATAACATTTTTCAAAACAAATATACTATTCAGAAGGATTATTAAGGTTATCTTGGAGACATAGTTTGCTGGAACATCTGTTCCAACCCCTACAGTTCTGTGATCACTCTTTATTCTGTGTTTTTTTTTACTAAAATTCGCTGGTTGTTTTCAACAGCTTAGCTTCAGATTGGTAGAAATTGTCCACCACCACCTGTAATTGCACATATACTACCCACTTCAGGAAGAAAGCGTTCCAGATACATTTCAAGCTAAGGCGAGTTTGTTTGCAAAGTGGGACTGTCTCCTTCACTGATACGAGTAGTACAAGTGTAATGTTCCATACTGCATCACTCTGCCTGACACAAAAGTTATCTCCATTTTCAGTAGAGATAACTTATCAGTAGACCCTGGCTGAGTTGGACTAGGATCTCTTAACAGCTGTGATCACGCTGACTGGAAAAAAAAAATCCTGTTAAATACCTCACAACACTTCCATTATTCAGCACAGAGCTGATTAAACTGCCTCTGATGTTATCCTCCTTTTAAGTCAGGCATGATATTTTTTGCAATACCAGCTTCTTAGTATAACCTTCCTACTCAGTCATCACATTCAAACCAAGGTACCACCTAAAATTATAGTGCCAAAACATGAAGCCAGCCCCATTTAATTCATAATTTGCTAGCCATACATAAGCATGGAAGCCAACAACACACCTCCTTGCTAAGTCAAAGCAAAAATCACTCTTGAATACCATGCAATCATCAATCATCAATACAAAAAAAGAAATCCAGTGTTGTTAATGTGTCATGCTGGATGCATGGCCTGCAGACAAAACACTGCCTTCAGAGTAACAAGCATTAACAATGATAGACACGTTCCTTTCTGGCATCTCTAGGGCACAGAGTTTACTGAGTTTATAGTGATAGTCTTAATGTATTATTACATTAAATGCTTCAGGCACTTTCACTTACCTTTCAGAAGTAAAGATTAATCAATTCCATGATTATGGACATCTAAACAAAATGTATTGGTCTCATTCATTTTTAAAAGCAAGACACTACATTGTACTTCAATATGTCATATTTTAAGGCAAGCTTATTGATCATATTTTGAGAAACTTTGATATCCAATTGCAGTTTAAGGTACAGAGTAAGTGTGAGATTTTCATTAAGATGATATGTCCACGGAAGCTACAATCTCATGTACTGACAAATTTTGTTTGCGCTGAGAGCCATTATTCTTATTATAAGCAGAGACTCAACCTAAGAACCATTTCCCTTTTTAGTGTTTCAAGTGATTGCTCTGGACCTGTACGTACATGCTAAAAGTACTCTTCGATACAAGGAAAAGGACCTAAAAATGGGGAGCAGGCTCATAGATTTCACTATTTTTTCCTGTACTGAAATTCTGCAGAATCTAGTTAGGTTCCTGGGAGTCCTCTTACTGAATCCAGCTACTGACTTTCACATTTAGAACTGCTAACATTTTCAAATCAAGAGCAACACAGTTTTGCTTCTTTAATGAAGGTAATGTTGGTGTAGCTGCGTACTAGAGGACACATTTCATGGAGGCATTAAGCAGTGAGTCTACAGTCTCTGGTACTACTTTCAGGATTTACATCTCCATATTGCTCAGCCCTGAATGTTCATAGAGCAGTGAATGGAATTGTTTGAAAAAAGTGACCTCTCACAACTATGTTCATCAATACCAAAATCATATTTCTACATTTTCCCTTTTCTTTGGATACGTATTTCTGAACAGACTGACAGACATTGAGCCATATATTCCTACTGATATCAACTGAAGACTAAATGCTAAATGCACACACACAGGACACGCTGGAAACATGCCAGTTACATAGCAGTTTGCTGAAATGGGAATAGACTGAGTTATAAGAAGAGAATGAATAATTTCTGGATACTTCTGGGAACCAGCTTGGTAAGATGATCTCAAAGAAGATGGCACATACCTGAAAACGACTCTTCTGTTCATGCATTTCATGTTGCTGCTCTTCAGCATTACCAACATCGAAGACATTGAAGTATCTTTCCTAAGTTATAAATATTATGCAAATAAAAACATAAATAAATTACAGAGCTTCAGGCAAAAAAGAGCTTATTCTATAATATCATAAATTATGAAGACTGAAATTGCTGCAGCCTATAACATTTTAAAACATAACTGTGCTGATAAATATGTGCGATAAGGCTGAGTAAGTCCCACTTATTTTCAGAGTAGAGTAGATCACTTGATTTAAATCAGTGTAATTATAGAAGTTAGGTATTATGAGGAAGTCCTCTAAAAGTCACTGACTTTCTCACAGTCATTTTATAATTAAAAGAAAGAGGACTGTAAATAAAATCTGTGTAAGGTGCTAAAAAAATGCATAGAGAACACAAAAGATACTGAACTCCCACATTTCTATTAAGTACATTTCTTTTCTAGCTACTTCTAAAAAATCAATACATTCTTTTCAGAAGAAGTAAGTGAATGATATCCTTTTATAAACTGTGGACTTTATTCTAGATCATTTCCAGACGTGGTAATTTAGATTGAATACAAAGTCTACTTGTACATATCACAAACAAACACAGAACCTTGCTCTCTGAAACAAAACAAAAAAATCCAGCCCTTTCTGCCTAGATATGAAGTTTCCCAAACTGTATGCTGATTCATCAAAACAGAGTTGAGGCAAAATTTTAAAAAAATCTAAAACGCTAGAGGATTGAAAATTGAGATTAAGATTCAACTTGTTACTGCTTTAAGGGAAAATATAAATTAACTAAACAAGTTTTTTAAAAAAATTCAAAATGCAGACTGTTGCCCACTTTTCCCTAAGAGGCAATTACATCTGTTACAAATACCAATCATTATGCTCCCGTATCTGCAGACAATTAGCATAGTAGCAACTGCTTGGTGCAGTAAATGTCTCTCCGAAATCTTTAGGAAAGGCAGAACTGATAAAAAACAGTGACATTTCTCAGTTTGCATTCTGAAGTTCTTTTGATTTTCTCTCAGACAATTTCCTTCAGGTTAATTATCTGTCTGTCTGAAATGACCTCCTCTCCAAGCCAAAAGGTCTCACTTCACCTTCTGCAGATCCTGTTAGAGCTAGGATGTCTATATTTTTATTGTATCGTTAATCCTCAAGTATCACACCTCAGTAGGCAAACTGTCTTTTGTTAAGGGCATTTAATTAAAATTCTTATGACCCAATATGAATAGTACCACATTTTTTTTTCCCTTGATATTTCTCTAATGGTACCAGAGTTTTTACTGTTGAAACTTCCATCATTTTCCCTTGTGGAGTCCTCATATCTAGACCCTGAAGCTTCTCCATATTCTAGAACTCCAGCTGTGCCTCTATCTTTCATCCTTACTGCCTAAGACTTAATCTTCTGTCTTTCACAATACATTCTTGTTCTTCTCAAACCTTCTAGCTCAGTTGCACTTGAAACTCAACTGCCTACAACTTCTCTCTTTCTGCATGTATCCTCAAATCTCCTACATCTATGTTTCTTCTTTCTTTCAAAGCTTTCTTTCAAAGTCACTTCTCTACTTTCATCTCCTCCTACACTCTTTAGCTCTGGCAAATCTATCCTTCTCACCACCTTTCATGTATATTCCTTACTTTCTACCACCCAATTTGTCTGGAACAAAGTCAATTATTTACTAAATTCTCTCCCTCTCCTTCTTCATCTATGGAATAAAAACTTCACCACTACTAGAAATATAAGCCGTTCAGGTTAGCGTAGGTGCATAATATGGGTCTCTCTTGCCTTATCCATAACATGCTATTGAATTTTGGATAAGTATCTACAGCTGATGTGGTCTTAAATAGGGTGAATCATTGTTATAGAATGACTTGGGTTGGAAGGGATCTAAAAGATCATCCAGTTCCAACTTCTCTGCCATGGGCAGGGTTGCTACTCACTAGATCAGGCTGCCCACAGCCCCATCCAACCTGGTCTTGAGCACCTGCAGAGATGGGGCATCTACAGCTTCTCTGGGCAACCTGTTCCAGTGCCTCACCACCCTCTGAGTAAAGAATTTCCTGCTAACATCTAACCTAAGTTTCCATTCTTTTAGTTTAAAATCTTTCTCTCTTGTCCTATCTCTCTCAGACTGTGTAAAAAGTCAATCTCTATCTCATTTATAAGCTCCCTTTAAATACGGAAAGGCTGCAGTGAGGTCTCCCCAAAGCCTTCTCTTCTCCAGACTGAACAAGCCCAGCTCCCAAATTACAAGGTATTTTTCCCAGAAATTGTAACTTTGAGAATAAAATCTTACATAAGAAGAAATGATCAGCACTGACTTAAAGCGCATGTGTAGAGTCCCTTAAATCCCTATCAACATTTAGAAGCAGATAAATTGAAAGCTGACTTTCACATAATCTCTTATCAGAACTGAGATTTTTACCCACTCGCATTTGTAAAAATGAACATATAATTATCCCTTATAACTTACCATCAGGGAATCAAAAGAATGCTTTAGGTATTCCAAACTCATTGAACACATGATATTTGCTAGATTTTTGGAGCTTTCTGCAGTCATCATGCATGTGGTAATACCAAGAAGTTGTCCTAAGGGTTTGACATTAGTTCAAATCTCAGAGCTTTGATTGCCATCCAGACTAAAAGCATTTTGTAAAAATGCCAAATTAATAAAAATGCCTCCTTGATACAATTCACCTGGCCTTGTATTACCTGTCTATTCCAATTCACAGCAGAAGAACAATGCAATTTCAAATTGGAGATTCCAGAGTTCAAAAGACATTTCACTCCTGTTGGGAGCACTGATTTATCTATACTACATAAAAACCATAAAACTAGGGTAACAAACAGCTCCTATGCTGTAACTTAAGCTTGTCCATGCGGGCAGTAGTTTGTTTTCTCCTCGGTCTAACTGTATTACCACTGTAGATTCCATGTATCTAATCAATATGAGTCCAAATTTTTTCTTTCCAACTATTATGTTTTAACATTTCATATTAATTTAACATAAACTCACTACTGGTTTTGCACCAGAACAGTTTTATTTATTCATTTATTTAAATCAAGAGTGTTTTCTAGAAAGTACGTATTTTAACGACACTCTTTATGTCTTAAGACATAACCTATTATTTATTATTAAGAAAAATGAATTGTATATGGGAATGTAAATACATCAAAACACATGAGGGCTATCTACAAAAGGAAGCAAAAGAGACGAAGTTAATAAATAATAGGATAACACTGGTCAATGTAAAAATATATCCGCAGAGGAAATCAGTTCAAAGGCAATGTGGTTTGCTGGTTTATTTTAGAGTAGGAAGAAGAGAGAAGTGAACAAAATTTCAAAGAGAGAAAATCTCATACCATAAAGTGAATAAAAATTAAAATGTTAGCTGAATCTAGATGTGCCATTGATAACTGAAAAAATCTTCATTTCATGAATACATTAAATATCTGAATCATTAGTGTATTACACAACTACCAGAGCCTCAAACCCAAAATTTTGCAGTGTCCTCATCCTTAAAACTAGGTCCAAAGAGAGAAAGAATAGAAACCATGGTAAAGCATTGCCAGAACTGCAACTGAATTGAAATCACTTCCAAAACCAAAAGCCTTGATGCTACACTGTACATTGTCAGCATCTCATATACATTCTTGAGCTTTTATAACTAGGTGTAGCCACTCCACTCAGTCACATGCCTTTTCAGATATAGCTTATAAATGGGATACCTAAATAGCAGCTCTATTATTTCCACAGAAAATACTACCTAACATCAAACAAGTTCCTTCTACTAAAAAAAAAAAAAAGTAAAGTATATATCCAAAGATAACGCTTTCAACTTTGTGTGGTGGTAATCTGGTATTACTCTTACTACATATAATGGAGAAACAGTAGCATGCTATCAGGACACTTCATGCTATTGTAGAGATACAAATCTATTTCAACTTCCATCTTAAGCCTAAATCTCATTAATACATGAAATTGCATATGCTATGTAGGTCTCTATGCACTGTGGATAATATTCTAATATTAATAGTACTGTGTTGATATTAATAATATTGGCATGTGGTCAGAAGCACCTGGCTGCAAAAATCACATGCTTTCCTTCTGAAGGCAAAAGATAAAAGTCTACTTTTGAAAGGAGAGCATGACAACTTGAATGGAATGCTGATCTGCTTTCATACAGTGCCAAATTTCTCTAATATCAACTCCAGAGTTTCACTAAACACCATCAAGTCCCACTTCTAAGGGGATCTCTACCTTTTCTTGGAGAATTTTCTCATTATATGTTGTAGTCATTAAAAATAACTTAATCTTTGCTCCATATGCATAGCTTGTCCTAAATCTCACTAAGTCAATACATAACATCCAAATAATTTTATTAATTTTAGTAGGCTTTGGAGTCATCTCTTATTTTATTAATTTAAGACCAACGTTCATTGTTACCAGAGATCTAAAATGGGCTTGTGTAGTAGCACTATAGCAAAAGGTGCAGGTTGTAATCTCAGAAAGCTGACATATTTAAGAAAGATTGGAGATGTTGCTGTTTACTCATCAACTTCAAATGCATAACACTTGTTAGTGAAGAAAGAGAGGATAGTATTGACTCCTGACTGTGATAGAAAACGTTTGTGATGTATGTAGTCTTCTGTTGATTGCTCCTATATTGACTCCTACAGCATTGTTTGGTATTCAGTGTCAATAAATATTTCTTAACATAATTCACAAACTGTATTTCATATAGTTTTAATTTCTTCATTTCTAATGTGGTCATCAAAATCCTAAAAGTATATCACAGAAAATAAGCTGATGAAAGAGGATGATATATCAGTACCGTGTGCTAACGCTACCACTACAACCCAGAAGTTGAGCACAACTTACCTAACTTCCTCTCTATTTACCTTCAGGTCTTGATTCAGCTGCCCAGATGCAAGCATCTGAAACCAATTGAGATACCACAGAGTCTCTGAAACAGTCACCTGACACACATAAGAAGAGACGTAGGATTTGAGAACTCTACACACTTCAGGAATGGCAGCTGAAGACCAGCTGAGAATGATAAAGTATCTCAAATAGCTCTAGACAGCAATGGTCAGTCAAATGAATCCAGATTCTGATTTTAATAATAGGGACTAGAATGAAAATTCATGGGGCATAGTGTGAACTGTCACAGGCTCATACTGCATCACACGCTTTTATAAACTGATCACACTCCATCACAAATCTGTTTAAATTTTTTGTCTCCCCATAGTTTGCAACAGGAAGTAGCACCAGAACTTTCTGATACTTACAAATGCTGTTTGTATTGCCAGCCTTACGCATGGCTGATTAAACCATTTTGTTATTCTCTAGCTTAAATAGCTCTGGTGTTTTCCTCCCTTGATAGGTTTTCAGAGAGAAATCATAGTCACTTACCATACTGGATTTTCTAAGCTAAATAATGTTAGGCTTTAGCAATGTTTTTTTGTGATGGCATTAATAGTCTTTATTACTACTGGAAATAACTTGTCTGAGATCTCATTTGCCTTACCACAGTTAATTTGGTGAACTACCTTCATCTCATTCTTAACTAGTAGATTCCATTCTATCCATCCTTTTGTTGTCTCAGGCAGGTGAGCTTTGAGATTACAGCAGATTTTTCCTTCTATTAACTCTAAGTTATACTATGATATTTATTTTGTTTATTTTCTTTTTTATGTATCCAGCTAGGTTTTCTTTTTTCCACAGTTCAGTATATCCTTTCTTCAATAAAACATGAGCTCACACCTTCACTCAGTCACTGCAAGATCATCAGTCTTCAGTGCAACTGAGGAAGCTCTTAACTCATGGCCCAAGGGTTGAAGGAATACTAACAAGAAAGGAGCAAGAAAAAGCAGGCAAAAGCAGTTGATTATCTGCAGCAGGTGTATCTTCACCTTTTTAACAAACCTCAAACCCTCACCTCTGTGCTGGGGAAGATCACAAAACAGATCCTCCTGGAAGTTGTGCTAAGTCACACGGAAGTGAGGAAGGTGATACAAGATGACCAGCATGGCGTCACCAAGGATAGGTCCGGCCTGTCCAACCTAGTGTCCTTCTGTGATGGTGTAACTGTATCAAAGACAAGGGAAGAGCCACTGATGTCATCTATGTGGATTTCAGTAAGGCCTTTGACATGTTTCCCTCACAACATCCTTCTTTCTTAACCAGAAATACGTGGATTTGATGGGTGGACTTTTCGATGGACAAGAAACTGGTAGCAAGATTGTACCCAGAGAGCAGTGGTCAACATCTGAACAGAGATCAGTGACAAGTGGTGTCCCTCAAGGGTCAATACTAGGACCAGTGCTCTTTAGCATCTTCATCAATGACATCAACAGCGGGATAAAGTGCATCCTTAGCAAGTTTGCAGGTGACCCCAAGCTGCACAGTATGGTCAGCATACCTTATTGACTCTTAAATGCAGATCCTTGAGACTACTGCATGTAAGTGAAGCATTTTACATACGTTCCCTTCATAACCAACCCAGTACTGACAGTGAACACAGTGTTTTGTGAAGGCAACCGTTCCTTGACAGAAGGTATTTCACTTCCTTCCCTTCCTCCAGTAAGGCCAGAGGACCCAGACAAGAACCCACTAGAGAAGTGTCCAGATTAATTCAATTAGTCTTTAGGTCTCTCACTGGTTGTAACCAATAAAATAGACAGTTTGCTAATATAATACACACAGGGAAATATCAGATGAGGCATTTAGTCCAAGCTAGGTCTCTATGCTCCATCTATAAACGATGGGGTAGAGCAGTATCTTCACAAGATA
This sequence comes from Numida meleagris, assembly GCF_002078875.1. NCBI lineage: Eukaryota > Metazoa > Chordata > Aves > Galliformes > Numididae > Numida > Numida meleagris. The sequence goes on from NC_034410.1 coordinate 7,728,670, forward strand.
ATGCAACTCATCTCTAAGGAGGCACAAATTACTATCTAAAAAAGCCACCTCTTTCCCCTTCCCTCTGTTACTCCTAAACAACAATTTCAGGCAACCACTCAAATGAGCCAAACCCCACGTCACTTCCTACATGTTACCTTTGTCCATTTCTGCAGTGATATTATTGCTCAGCCAAATGCAAGTCTATTTGAATTTTCTTCCACTACATCTCCTGACTTAGTAAATCAAATCCATTGTAAGGCATAAAAGGAAAGGCTTTCTTCAAATCCAAATAAATTATGTTCAGTGTCTCAGGATTGCCTCCCAATCTGCTGGTGTATATAATGCATTTAAATGAAACGTATGCATATGAATGGTGATTGCTCCTTATTGAAACACACATCTCTAAACACCCTGTAATCTTGTTCCTTACCAGTGTCTCCCAGAAATCATTCAGCATAAAAGGCTCTCTACTTCACAGAATCATTTATCCTTAACCAGTTTTAAAGCCATACTGCAAAAACTGTTACTCGAGCTCTTATATTGTCATTATATTTATTATGTATTCCCTTTGCTCACACACACAGTCTTAAGTGTTCTTCAAATGTACTAGGGAAATTCTTGAGACTGAAATTTGGTCAGAGATTAGGAGAACAAGCAACGTATGAAAGGCGGAAAAGAGAATCTCCTAATATTCTTGTCCAAAAATGAGCAATTATTTAGAGACCTCATTTGATGCTTATTGCCAAGAGTAGGAGACTTTTTCTGTATTTCAATGATTTTTTTGTGGCCTGAATACTTTTCCCATCAGGCAGTCCCCCAGAACCATCTGATCTCCTAAATGAGCAAAGTAAATGAGTTGCTGTATCTATGCCCATGATTTCTGACTATATCCACCAATTAAAAAAACCAGTTGACTCTAAGAGGCATTAAATCAGAACACATTGTCTCTGAAACATATATAAAAGCTTTCCTATAAGATTTTGATCATACCTAGGGATGTATTTTTACTAAGTCTCAATTGCTGTCGAATTACAGTTCTTCCAATTTGCTCACCAGCTCTGTGACCAGAAGTGAATTTCACAATCCTATCAAAATGACTTAAAAACCTAAACTTTAGTTCCCAGTTGACTAAGCTACTTCAGACTTAAATTACATTGAAAACCTCTTACCTGCTTAAATCCCCTTCGAAAATAGCAAGCTTCATAGCCCTTTCCCAAACTTACATTCTCACAGTTATGTTATAGATCTGTACATTTTCATTCAATTAATAAGGTGACCAAAAAAAAAAAATCAGAAAACAGATTTCATCACTGAAAAAAAACCATCTTCTAGAATGATGCCACTTAAAATATGCTAGTTGCAGTATGATTCTTGCATAAACAGGTGATGAAAGAAACACATTCCTTCCTGCCAAAACTAACAGCTGTATTACTAAAAATATTGTCAGTATTGTGCAAAAATCCAGACAGATTACTATTGTGAAAAAATACCTCATCTGCCGCTTCTTTTTAATACAGTAGCAAATATACTGCCTGGTTTGGCTTCACGCCAGGATTAATTTTAAATTGGACCTCATGAAATATTTATGAGGTCCAATTTAATGGGATTGCTTTCCCTGGCATTAAGCCTGTGTGGATAGCATTTTAAACACTGATGTTCTTAACAGAACCTCAAGACAAAAAAAAAAAAAATCCTTGGATATTAATAGGCTTATTAATAAATTGTTAAAGATTATGACAGCGTATTTTAGAAGTATTTTGACAGCCCCTTTGTAGTGAATCTCTACCTGCTTCTCTCTAAGCTTGCACTTTGCAGTTCATCAAACAAATGCTGCCTCACATTTAGCAAAATGGGAAATCATCATTTGTTGGAATCAATCTGAAGTGAGAGTAAAGACCTAATCATCTTTAGATGGGCTTCACTGGAAGCTGACAGTGCTCAGAATGCTACATACACCACTCCGCGCCTCCGCGGCTTTCTTGACTCACTGAGACATCATTTACCTTTGGTTTCTAATTACATTTAATTGTTTAACAAAAGCAGTATATTGAGACACATAAACTTACAGAAAACCACAATGTTTTCTACAAAGAAAACATCTTGAATAATTGATAAATCACTTTCCTTCACTTTTTCAATTAAGAGCTTGGATCTAATCTCTAGAGCAAATTATTTCAACTGCATTTGAACCCATTTCCATATAGCTGCTTCACTACTTGGCCATCAGGGCTCATGGTGGACTTTCAGCAACCAAAAATTAGGACCATGGAGTAACACTGAAGTCAGTATAGACCACAGACAAGTTTGATCTCAGTCTTTAAACATGTTCTTAGTTATAATTAACCAGTCCTTTCATAACTGTAGTGGCATGAGGTTGGTTCTAGCAACAGCAGATTTGGCTCATTCTTTCTGATTATGGCTCAAAATGCAAACATTATGGTAGTTTCATGTTATTTTCACTGAACTGTTACTGCTAGACAGCACTATTGATGTGTGGCCCCTATTAGAAAGGAAAACTATTGCAGATGTTAAATGCCAACTAACTTTATGAATCAACTCTGAAAGCTGCAACATGATTGCCTGAGTTGTAACCAAGTATATGACCCCTCTTTCTGAGAAGCCTGACCATAGTTCTGGCTGCAGTGGAGGGCAATGTTATTCCTCACCAGCAAATAGTATATATTCCTATCTTTATCATAGCATGATGCCAGGACAATTGGTAGCTTTTGGAAACAGGCGCAGAGGTGAGACAAGCAGCTTGTACCACTCACGAGACTGCCCGTCCAACCTGCTTGGTTCAACAGACTTTGGAAGAATAAGAATGCCCACCAGGAGGGTAAAAAGCACCGGGCAAGCAGGAATAAGTAGCATGCATTTCAAAAATGAACTAGAACTAGCTTGGGGAAAAAAATGAATTTATATCAAATGATATTGATAACTGGAAGAGAAAAGCAAAAAGGTACACCTTTCCATATGAGTGCCATCAGATTCTAGTACAGCACATAACAGTCACAGTCACATATTGCAACATGACATTATAAAATAGTTGCTTTTTTTACTGCAGGTAGATGTAGTCACCCTCAAATTCCTTACTTATACTACTGATACTCTATTCAAAGAGGTAGAAAGTTGGCTGTCATTTGCATTCTGATGAACCAATGTTCAACAGTGAAAGTTCTTCAACAGAAATAAAGCAGTGCTACTAAGAGTTTGGAACAAAAATTAAAGAGGTAATGAGCTAAATAATGAAACTGCAAGGGAGTTTTAGGAAGGCAGATTGTAATTAGCCAACTGGAATTTAGCCAGGACACCACAGCTAACACCTCTGTGACCTTCAATCAACACTCCTTTAATATGCATGAAGTTAGGTTTCTTTATCATTAATAAACAGAATGAAAATCCAATTGGAAAAAATACTTGGTTGATTTTCATCATTACAAAGCTGTGAGAATGCTGAAATTCGTGGGAGGAAAAAGTTGTGAACACTCTATTTCAGTTTTGTCCCCTTTCCAATACTTCTGAAGTGATACGTTCACCCAGGATCTCTTCCTAGCAGAAACCAAACCATACGAATTCCCACTGTAGACAGTAGGATGGAAGGTGAACTCACAGCACATTACCTTGAATTCATTCCACACTGGTACGAGGCTGTGTGAGCTCTTGGCATCCTCTACCTGTGGCACTGAGGGACATAGTTCAGTGGGTTGTGTTAGTGGGCATGGTGGTGATGGTTTATGGTTGGACTCTGTGATTCTGAAGAGCATGCTGCACCCACCCACTTTATTAATGCCTGGTCAGAAAAACACAAAGTCTGTTCGTTTTGTTGATCCCACAAAGATCAACGCTCCCAGCATTAAAGAAAAGCTAATCACAGGAAGGCCACATTTCATAGGCAGCTATTTCAGATGAAGGAATCCCACCCCACACAAAGCAGCTCTATGGAATAAAACTTTGAACTAGCTACCTCTGTTCAGGAGTGCTGATAGCAAGATTAATTATCCTTCTGTTGAGAGGCAGAAGCTGCCACAATGATGTGTCACCAGCACTTACCGAGCAAGAGTGTATTCATCACAAGTGACAAGACTGTAGAGAAGTGAAATTCTTGTTTAATATCTGTATGCTAATGCAGTTTGAAAACAAAGTTCGGTAAAGCTGGATCAGAGGAAAAAAGAGAAGAAAAAAGAAAAGGAAGAAGAAAAATGCTTTAGCCAAAGTAAACGGGAAACAAGTAAAGCAATTTAATTTTTGACTCATTTTACAGACCTTTTCAGATTTAATCTGCACAGCCATTAGGGATTTAAAGAGGACTGATGTTTAACTTGTTTGCCCATTTGACTTAAGACAAATCCAGCTGACAACAACAAAGCACTTCCTTTGTCTTCACCACCACTTAATTTAAAGGGGACATGTTTACTAGCAGCTTAATCTGTTTAGTACAAATAGCCCTTTACATTCTTAAATCCTGTCA
>NC_034410.1:7733188-7883371 GCF_002078875.1 Numida meleagris
TAGTTATGGGTAAAAAAAAAAAAAAAAAAAAAAACCACCTCCAGAAACCATTTGGTCCCTTCCAAAGCTGGACTCAAAGGCAACTTGATATTAGCAATATTGCTTAGCTGTGCAAATACACAGCACTGAACAATTTACAGCTTCTATACGTATTTATATCATATATACGTATTTATTTCATATAACTGCAGACACAAAGCATTAATTATCATTGCTAAACATATAGAAGAGCATAATAAACATATTCTCTTTCAATGACACATTTTTTTAATAAAACTTTGATCTTCTCAGGAAAGTTCAATGGGCTTCCTTCAACTCACATTTAGCTTTAAATTGTGCATATAATATCCTTACCTGCATCTTTTTCATATAACATAGTCTCTTTCACAACCATCAGTGTCTCTTGGTTCCTTAATACTAGTGAAGATGAAAAAACATCACATTCTAGAAGAGAAAAACATGAACCACCTGCTGCCAGGTTTATTCTTTTCTAATGATTGCATTTTCTCAACTCTGCTGTAGCAACCAGGAAAAGATCTAGGAAAAGAGCAGAATATGGAGAGTCAGCAGGTCCCAATAGCTTTAATTCTAACTGCTTGCTGTATGATCTTGAGGAAGCAATTCAGCCCCAGACCAGCATAACCTCAGCAAATGCTTAATTCTAAGTTATCATCATTCATAATAAAGACGCCCGCTGTCGTCTCATTGCTTTGCAGCATTACCTTTCCACTGTGTTTCCATTTCCCCATCTGCAAAATACACCACTAAGAGCTATTCCAGCAGAAAGGTGTTGTAAATACAAAGTGTTACTCTTGCCACTGGCCCTGAGGATTCCCTCCAGGTAGGGCCAAGTTATTCTTCAGGTGCACCCAAGGTTACATTTCGTCAGTTTTACAGATTAAAATATGTAATCCACAGGCTTTGGAGCATTGAGAGCACTGTTTTTACTTGAACTGATTGTACCACAATCAATTCCTCTTACATTTCAAAAATTCTAGCAGTGGACTTCATTACTTCCCCATCTTTAAATAGAAGCAGAAAATATGTCTGTAAAATACATGCAAGGCTTAGTCTTTTTTATACAAGAAGCTATAAAAATGGTCTTCTGTTTGACCTAAAATGACAGTGTTGTTTCAGAAACGTAATAGTTACTAAAATTAAGCTTTTTATTGGCAGATTCAAAAAGAAATGGAACTTAAAGACACCTCTGACAAAATGCTCATAGTGAATAAATTAATGAGCAAACTCAGCCATACAAAAGCTAAGTGATTATTAGTCCTTGGTCAGACAAGGAGCTGGTGGATGAAATGGGAACAAGACAATACTTAGCATTTAGATTGGCCTTTTCACACAAGAATTTAAAACATTTTACAAAGTAAACAATAACAACAGCAACAAAAAAAAAACCCCAGCATCTCATTCCCAATGTTATGCTGTAACTACTACATAACAGCCTCCCTCAGAAAACGCTGGCTCCAGGATTTACTTTGCTACACACTTTTTCACAACACCTCGGTACAGAGGTATTTAGTAAACTACAGTCTTATACTAATGCACCTGTTTTTGAATTCAGATCAATATTTAAGCTTTATTACAGAAGCTTCTGTGTAACCCAGCTACCTATAAAATCAAGCCAACTAATTTTAATAATAAAAATCATATTACAGTAAGAGCATTTTCAAGTTAACAGCACATTAAAAAAACAGCTAAAAGGCAGTTTTTATCCACCTGATAGCTATACTATTTTCAAAGCAGACCATCACTATAGAATAGATCAGATTTTCAGAGGTTTATCTGAAAATTTGCCCCTTAAAGAGAATATTTAAGATTTCAGCTTATTTTGGCAAGGGTCTGCTTATTTCCTTTGTATTACAATGGCACCTGGTGGAAGAAAGAATGGAAGAAAGAAGACCATATCCTACATGTCACCATCGTGGAAATGATTAAAAAACTAGTAACATTTTCATTAGTTTTGTTGCTTGATTGATGAAAATATCCAGCTTAGTCTCGGGAATCTTAGTTTTAATAAGAGGAACAACACCATTCCCCAGAAAACACTGTCCCATCACATTTGTAGAGCAAGACTACTAGGCTACATGTGTAAACAGCACACTCCAATTTTACAGACTTCTTTTGAAAGCTCACTGGACCTTTTCTTAAGCTTGAAGATAGTAACAGAGGCTGTCATTTCCTTCAGCTGCAAACATACACATGTGGAGTAATTAAATTGCAATTAACTTCTAACCACCTTTTCTCTCAACAAAGTGATTCTCTCCTGTGGGAAAGGAGAAAGTAAATGGGATTTGGAAGCGTGGTTTACTCCCCTCCCTGCTTTCTGAGGGCTCAGGAATGCCTGTTCCAGCTGGGAAAATATAAACAGTGTTTCGCTGAAGTTTGGACACCTTGCTCAGTTATTTGATGGCAGATATCTGATAATGAAGTCACTTGCTAATCCCCATACCCATGGCTTTTTTGGAATAAGACAGAGTATGAATAGCCACTTAAAGAAGACAGAAGCTTTTAATTAGCCTTACTGACGAGATTTACAATTTTCATGAGAGTTGCAGTTTTTAACATAAAAACAAAATTCCTTCAGTCAACATCAGAGAAGAAAACGGACATGGTAAAATAAAGGAAGAAATCTGGTTAAATGTCACAAATCCTACAGCATGTAGCAATTCCAAGGGCATAGCAGCAACCATGTATGTTCCAGATGTAACTTCTGCCTGCTGCAGGGCAATGCTGGATGGTATTCTGAAGAATGAGAGAGCCTGAAGAGGAGGTATATGTTTTATTGCTTTTTAATCAGCAATGATCACTTCAGCTGAGCAGGCAGAACGATATCCGATTGAAGTAAAGGCAAGTGAAAGAGAACAGCTTTTTATGGCAAACCTTCTGTTGCAGAAATCTTCCGTGTCTGCGCTATCACTGCCATGCCTTGCCATTACTGCGCAGTGCTTTACTTTTGTATGAAACACTTTAAGGTTCATGTCAAATCTTCTGCTTTGGGAATGACAAATGCTGCTTTGCAGAGAAGGCCCCTACTTGCACAGTTGTTATAGTGCCTGAAATTGTTACTGATGTATTTTTGCTTGCCTTTTGACTTCCTACTCTTTGTTTTTTTTTCCAATTAATATTGACTGTAAATATGTGCATTTTCGGGATCAAAGCTCTAAGTTGCTCTCTAATGTGCAACCATAAAAAAAAAAAAAACCTAAAAGCTTGTGCCCTGTAATAGAGAATTAGCTATTTGTTGGGATGTATATGTAGGAAATTCAGAGTTTCCACTTCCTGCACGCATCTTCTAATGTCAAAATTCATTTCATATTTAAAATGCCCTCACAAATGTGTCTCGCTTTACTGTGCTCCACACCAGGATGTAAGAATCGTAATTTATTTCATGCTTACACACCATCATCTCCAGTCCCACACCTACTAGCTGTGCCTAATGTGCTACAGTTCTTTTTACCCTTTCTTAGCAGCATTGTATTGACTTTATTAGTTCTGTTTATTTTGACAAGGTGTCGCTGATTACCAATGAGGAATAAGGAGAAAACTATTCACAACACAGCTTTTTGCTGGCCACAGATTATTCCTATTTTTAAGATGCTTTCCATTGTTTTCAAGGTGGTTGTCAATGCAATTGGAAACTAGATTCAAATCAAGGGAATATTGGTAGGAATTAAGAGAAAGATTACTCATTTATTTCTCCTCGTTACATCAAGAGCCATACAAAGTTCTGTATGTTTAATTTACAGCTGACCTGAGCATTACACTACAACCAAGCAATGTAATATGTACTACCAAAAAAAACAAACAACAGAAAGAAACTCAACAATGCAGCCTAATTACTACAGGAAATACAGAACTAAGTGACTAGAGGCTCTTCCTTATACGTTCCTTTTTCTTAATGAGTTTGTCAGGACAACGAAGGATGATTTGCAAGTGCAGTGAACAAAGGCCATAAAAATGGACAACAAAGATAATAAACTTTGAAGACATCAGGGCTCTTAATCAGACATTCACTATAAACCTGAGCAGCAAATGTGCTGAGGCCTTTTAGCTCCTAATGATTTTGTCTCTAAAAGAATACTTTGTTGAGAGTGTTGCTGGTAGTAGGCAATTTCTCAGAATTTTGGTTTGTTGTTCCTGCTGTAACTACCTTCTGATACAGGAGAAGAACTCTACTTTCATATCCTTATTGAAGATTATTGTGCCAAAGCATGCAAAATAAGGTATGGAATCCTTTTTCAATTTTATAGATAAGCAAACATGGATACTCAATACCTGTTGTTTAGTTGCAGAAACAGCTGAGAAGTTATTGTAAAAATGTAAATTATTCATGAGAGAATCTAACTGTATGTACAGAGATTATTTTATTATCTGATTATCTTTCACTCAGGTGAGGAGATAATAGAAGTTTGATGCACATTTGTAAACTTGGCATGGTAAATTCAGATTATGGGATTTGTACCATACCTTTTTCATAGCTCGACTTCTTCAAGCAACATTAATCTCTCATGGTGCACTCATTACTGACAGTTCATAATAACTGAAGTATTTGTCTCATTGAGGAAACTGAATGCAGGAAGTGCAAAAATTACAAATACTAAAGCAAAAGTGTTTATTTACTAATAAAAAAAAAATCACCTTCATCCCTAGTAGAGGAGAGTATTTTAAGAGGTTATAACTGTGACCAAATATGAATATTTGATAAAACAGAAAGAAATGAGATTTTACACAACTTTACAAAATGTACTAGAAAAAAAGTGGTCATCAGCTAACATTAGCAGCCAGCTAAGCCCCACCGTCTGATTAAGCTAAGTTACCCTAAACCTTGAGTGATGTCAAGTAATATTGTAAAGTATCAGAGGTGATAAAGGCATGGACACGATTAAAAGACACAAAATGTAGGATGGCCAGGCACAAGAAAGGAAAGGGGCATGAAATGATAACACCAGTCAAAGAGATAGGAGAGTGCCAAAAAGAGGATATAAGGGATGTGAAAGTACACCACTGGCCTGATCCTCACTTGTGTTCTGGAGCCTTTGGCTTTGAATCAAAATAAACAAACAAGCAACCAGCAGGTTTCAAGAGTTTTTAAATGAAAAAAAAACTCTTGGTTAAATGAAAAAAAACTGGACTTGCTGGCATGGTCTCATCAGCTGCAGTGCTGACAAGAATTTTAATCTCATAAAATTAAACTATTCAACAGTATAGGTAGTTAAATACGGAAAGATGAAGTATTCATATTTCAAAAACCATTCAGACTAATTAGGTCTCTATCTCCTTAATTGCCATTCACACTTACTCACCTGAACTCATCTTCATTTGCACGAACAGAGAATGTCTCTAAGACTCACACTTCACATGAACACCCAGGGTTGTGCATAAACAACTCTTATATTATCCAGCAAAACCACTAGCACGTATACTAGTCCCAAAATACACAGTGAACAAAGATACAGCAGTAAAATAGCCCAGAAGATGACAAAAAATGAAAATAAATGGCTCTGATTGATTTGGAGAATATTTATGAAAAGAAATACATTAAGAGAAATTGGAATCAATCAATCTGCCAAATTATTTACAAAGAAAAAAACATATCATTACTACTCATACAGTCAACTTTTTGTTGGGAGCATTTAGTTTGGTTTTTAGTTTGAGCTGCTTGAAATGGAGGCGCTTCAGAACTGCACACAGTTGTATTGGTTTTGTCAGGAATGTGTGTTTCAAAGCTGCCTTTAAAAATTAAACCCAAGTTAACTGAAAATATTAGATGCTAGTTATGGGTAAAAAAAAAAAAAAAAAAAAAAAAACAACCAGAAGATATATCTTCTACACTCTCCTCTGGCAGTGAGAAATCTTAATACCAGATGTGTCAATACACAAGTCAGTCAGTAGAAGTTTGCTGCACTAACACCCTAACCAAACCTCACTCATAAAGGAGGGAAAGCTGTTTTCATCCCTACCTTCTCATACGAATCTCACTGTCAACTGAGTATCAGCTGCTAATGAAAGGTTCCTTCAGACTGCCTTGTACTTTATATCAAAGTATCATGACTGCTTTCACCTGCTCTTGCCAAGATAATCATTTGAAAGTTGATCAAACATATCTGAACCAGTACAAGAGCAATAACTGATGGAGACAGATGCTGTCAGGTAGGAAGAAGTCTTCACGCACTATTTGTTCAGCACTTGTCACCTCTGGATCACAGTACTTCTGTGTGCACCTTTCTTTTTTATTATGACAACACTGAAGTCCAGTAGCTTTCATTCCTGAAAGCTTGATGAAAATACGTGATGATTTTTTGAAATATGAGAAGAAGCTTCTTATCTTTGGAAAGATGTTTTCTTTGATGCTGATGTAAAAATGTTTGGAATGCATCTAAACTCAATTAAGGAATATTTGTAGTATCACTTAACCTCTTACAAATGCTTCCTGGCCAATTGTAAAGAGAGCTGATCTTTTCTTTGAACAAAAGAAAAAAGAAGCAGGGAGACAATATTAAAACATACTTCTTGTGAGAATATGGCAGAGGAAATTTCTTCCCAGAAGGGAAAAGTTTCAGAGCTGCCAACAAAACATAGCATTGTGTAACGCTGTGTCATTAAGAGTTGGATTGCCCAAGCTGAAGCCAACTGAAAGTATTGGACAAGTTGCAAAGACATAAAAAAAATTCTGTTCTTTAGTTCACGCATATTGTAAGGAATTAAGATGGGGTTTAAGCCTGAAAAATATAGTGATCACAAAGTGCTTTTCCAGCTCCTCAGTGAAAACACAACAAAGCATTCTCCCATCTTGAAATCTTAGAGTTGCATGCTCGAGTAAATTTGTTTTTGTTTTCATTAATTTCATTATGGCAGATATATAAGAGGAAAGACCTGAGAAAGAACAGACTGTGTAATAAGACACAGCTCTGAGATCCCCGAGTATGTGAAGAAATATAGACCTCATCACTTTTAAACTGGCCATTTCAATCTAAACTAAGTCACAAGATGCTTCAAGGCGGTGCTTCTATCTTACTATTATTTTACCTAACTAAGGTCTATAACAACAATCAGCTCTGTTTCTCTCCCATTTCACAGCAATATATCCAGGAAACATACTGGTGATCACACTCTGGCTCCTAATATCTCATGGTCCAGATCCTTATAGCCCAAACACCATAGAAATCCCAACACGCTTGCTGCTTGTTGTCTGTAGGCCTTCAAGGATTTTCAAACAGAAAGCTGCAGCTGAGTGGAGATTATTAGGCCATGTGAATCATGGGTCTCGATATCCAGATCCATACACTGTCTCCAGAGCTGCTGGTTTTAAATAACAATCTTGGAGAAAGAGGGGAGGGACAGTAGGCTAACCCATCATGTTTGTTTCCCCTCCCTTTGCCCATGTTACTCATTCAGCTGAGACTAAGCAACAGACTTCAATCTCCAAGAAAGCCATTCTTACAAGTTCTCCAAGTGCTAAATAAAAAGGTAAAAGAAGCTGATTTGCTTTGCTTTCATTTTAAAATGAGGTAGAGCAAAGAAAACTGAACATCAAAACACTGCATGCTTCTGAACTTCAAATCTCAGCTACGTTCTTTCACTTAGGTGGATGACAGAATTATGACAAAAACAGGTTCTTTAAAGAGCAATACTGGACCATTACAGACAGAATAAATGAAATAGAAGACAATTCTTTGCCTGTTCTATAAATGCTTACAAGGAAGGGTGTGTATTTGTTTAGCCAGCACTAGGATAAGGTCAGAGGCGACAGATGAAGAATTAAACAGCAACCTGATAACATCAGCGTTACGAAATACTATTCATAGTGACAAAATGCCACCTGTCCTCGATTAGCACTCAAGAATAGTGATGGAATTACTCTTGTATTGTGAACAATTCCCTCCACCACAATTTTCCACATTAGAGAAATGTCGACAATGGTTAAATGAGTGGAGTTTATGCAGGCAAACATCTACTCAAACTTTATGTGCACTGGCACAGCGTCTATCCCACTGTCACTGCCACACACAAAGCCATACACAAGCTACCCGCAATGAAGTTAGCTCAAATACTGATGCTAGATACCCAAGTATTTGCCCAGCTTCCTGGGAGGGATTTACAACCCTTACTCCCATGACAATATTGTTAGTAGTGGCCATTATCTACTTTTTGTACAAAGAGCACAAGCTGTTGACCAAAGGCTATTGTATCATGAGATAAATGACTTCCTGGAATTCCCAGGATAAAGGCACTGGGAGATAATGTAATACATAATGACCTCAGGTGGCCTTTACACAAAGTCTAAGCTGCCATAAGCAGGAGAAACTGGAATTTCCTATGCTGTTCATAGAAATGGGAGTACAATTTGGTAGTTTCCGGTCTGCCTTTGGCATCAAGGAAATAGGAAAATGTAGATGGGATGTGGAATTGTAAGTCACAGTTCCTTACAAGGCTTTATTTGGAAACAAGGAAGAATCACACTAGGAAGTCTAGCATATATATGCAAAAGATCTTTTATCTGGTTCCTGCTGATAGTAGCAGGCGAGATAATTAGCAAACATACTAAACCATATGAAGAAAAGCCTTACGTAATTTTTTCCAGCTTGTTTTACTGACTGTTTTTCTGCAGAGTCTTAGATTTACCAGAAAGTGTGCACACACTTTTGAATTCCTAATAATTAATGTTGTGAATGCTCTGCCTGCAAAGCAGAGGCCTTTTGATCTTGTTGTTGACTCAGGTTGGGAAGATCTGACCCTGTGATGATTTTGGGACACCATGAACAAAATATTCTAGGTCACTTTGGTGTTTAAGCATAAATCCAAATACACACTATTACACATTGATGTCTAATAAATACTATATAGGTATACTTAATATATTGTACAGGATCCAGACAAAAGGATATTACTTTGCATTTATGGTGCAATGAAGGAGCAAATAGATTCCTTCCACATGGAGCTGTGATTCCTAATTATAGGCCATTTATGGGTGGGAGATCAAGAACAAGAATCTTTGCTTTCCCTTCTCCGCTTCCATTCTTCTACTTCCCTCTTCCAAGTAAGTTTTTCCTTCTGTAGTACCTCCTTTTCCCACCCTCCTTAGTAAGAATGTGCAAATGAGTTAAACACAAGAATATACAAAAAATATAAGAAATTCATGAACATGGAGAGTCTTATTTACTGGTGGATTGAAAAAGAAAAAAGATCACTGGAATTATATCAGAAATATTGAGTCACAGGATGGAAAAAAACACCTAGGTGACTATAGCCAATGTGGATCTGATGAAGTTTGATATCAAACAGATTTAGACACAATTTGCCTGAGTTCTAAAAAGGTATTTGATGCCCTAGCCTGAAAAACTTAACATCCAGGCACAGGGAAGGAGATGTTTACTGGAGAGAGGATATTAAAGAAAGAAAGCCTATGTAAATGGATACGTGTAGCTTTGCATGAAAGGTCCTTCTGATAAGAAAGTATTTGTATCAGTTTATTCTCTCCAGACTGCTTATGCTTCAGTGCTTAGAAACTCTGAAAGAGGATTATAATAGAAGTAAAAGCACATGCACATCCTAAAATTGATATCCAATGAAAAATCTCCATATTTACCTAACCTTCTGACTGATCATAAGGAAAATGGTCTACAAAATGATTACAGTGTACAAAAGCAAATGTCAAGGTAACATTGCCTTCACTTGTGTGGAGATCATTTCCTCACTTGCAAAATGGCCTGCAATTTTATGGGCCTTATCATCAAAGATATATAGCTATAGATAACATTCCCCCTTAAAATGAATTCAAAAGAGATTTGGGATGCTGAAATTTGGTTCAAAGACTTTAGAGACAGAAAACTTTGATAATATTTGAATAAGAAAATTATTTGGGATGCCTATAAGCTTCACCTGAGTCACCTCTAGAGACATGACACTGAATAAACTATCACAGCCCACCATCCAAGCTCCTAGCATATGCAAGCGATATACCCCAGAAACTGATCGCCCTGACTCACTCACTGCAGTGAATGTCCGATGCCTCAGGGTCAAACCTGAACGTAAATCTTGTCTACACTATGATTTTTAGGCATGCATTAAACAAAAAGCCTGGCTACAGGCTGGAAGTTAAGCATGTGCTCAACCGTTTGTTCAGATAGAATTCTGAGTGACAAGGTTATCATTACACAGGAAACATCAATTTCAAGCAAGCTAGAAGGTGGAGGGAGATGCTGGGAGGGAGGTTAGTCCCTAAGAAGAGAAGAGGTTTGTCATAACCAAATCTGGTCTCTCTCTCTTCCACAGTAAAGATACAGACATGGTATGAACAGCTTTGTTTTCAACTCAGATGATCATGGGCTTGGTCACTGGCTGAGATTAACTGGTCCCCTTAGCGTAAACAATCTACTGGGGTAAAAGATTTGTTAGGAAATCTGAGGTGAGGTTCACCTATTTTCTTCTAGTAGAAATCAGCACTTCAAATCCCCTTTCAATCCACTGAATATAAACAAACAACAGCGAGTCAAACCTTCTCCTCTAGCATCACATTTAAGAAGAGCGTTATACCGCTTCTCCTAAATTCCTTCCTACATACACAAATTCCTCTTTTCTGTACTGAAAAGCCATGCCACAGTAATATCATACCAATGACATCTTTATTTGGTAGCTAGAAAGAAAGACAGCCTTCTAGAGACCAGTAAGCAGGAATGGCATTAATTTAACCTATGAGAAGCTGCTACTATTGGAAGCACTATATTCTATTAGGAATATGAGTGAAAAAAAGCGGCAGCAAAGTTTTTTTGTCAAATGCAGTTGGAAGCAAAGAACACCGATTAGTTACAGTCAGCACCAAACAAAAGATGAATAGCCTTCAATTTAGAAAGCCCTTTCATGATATTGCTGTGAGTGTTTTTGGGTGAACTCATCAGCTTACACCTGTTCTAGCAGCAGTCTCAAACAACATAGAAGTCAGTTTTGCATTTCTGTTATTTGATTATGTCAGAAGAAACCATATTTGTGTGTGAAGTAGAACTAACAAGGACTGGACTACATTAAAATACACACACCCACAGGGTTTAGGAGGCACTGCAAAAGTAACATATGAAATATTCTCACTACCAGAAGCTTACAGTTCACAGTAGGGAACACACTGTTTGCAGAGGACCCTGCTCTTAAGGAAGGCCTGTCTCAAAGTTCCCAAAGATCCTCCTTCCTGGACTTCACAGCTTCCTCAAACTGAAAAAGTTTGCACTGAAATTTCCGAAAATACTTCTGAGCAAGCCTGAACTTTTCAAAGAACTTTCAGCTGGAATAATTCTGCTGCTTTTAAGGGATGAGAGGATGAATGCACTACTCCCTCCATTCCTCTTATGTGTTTTTTTATTTGCCCCCCCCCCCTTTTTTTTTTTTTTTTTTAAGTAAAAGCACCTATTATAGCTATTTTAGAGATGCTACAGCTCTCTCCATGACTCACATCAGGATTCAGAAACACGGCATAGTAGTTGCTGCAGTGTCAATGTTCTGTTATTCTTGTGAAAACGTCCACATATTCAGCCAAGCTGTGAGCTTCTGTGAATCTGCCCACACATCCTGACTGGAAATTTTAACTGTATAGCAGATAATAAGGAGCACGCTCTATGTATTCAAACCTGTTAGGCATGAGCTGTAGAACTCTGCAAGCCTTTCTGCCTGCCTGCAATCACCAGACCCACGGCCTAGGAAGGAAAGCAGTATATTTTCTTTCTCCTGCACTTTTTATTGACTCTGTCTGTTATCCTTCCT
This sequence comes from Numida meleagris, assembly GCF_002078875.1. NCBI lineage: Eukaryota > Metazoa > Chordata > Aves > Galliformes > Numididae > Numida > Numida meleagris. The sequence goes on from NC_034410.1 coordinate 7,744,949, forward strand.
CTCCTGGGTCACGGTTAGGAAGGAATATTGCAAGTTACACACAATGGAATGAGGAACAGAATCACAGTATCATAGAGGTGGAAGGGACTTCTGGAGATCACTTAGTCCAACCAAAACTGCAGCGAGTCCCTGTGTAGCTTTACTCCAGCAGCTCACTAGTACTATTAGATGTATATCCACATAAAACCATTTCATTCAGTGTACCTAGTGGGCAGCAGTCAGGGAACTCACCAGGGCTATGCAGGAAATGAGCATCTCATCTTCAAGATGCTCTTATTTACAGCAGAAGCTGAAGACAGGCAGTGTGAGAAGGAAGGAAAGAACACAGTCCTGAGGTTAAAAAGTATAAATGTCATCCTCAAGTTCTGGAGTCTGTTCAGTTTTAGCTGCAGCTTGGATGGTGCTGACTAAATTGCCATAGAACGTTTCACTGCTTAACTCTGATTGTTTGGACTTTATTTTCTGAAAATTCCGATTTTCTGAGATCACGGAATCTGATTCATGAAAGGGCTGAGAATCCAGAATTGCAGCAGGAGTCAGCTACAGATCTGCTTTGGCTGCAAGAAGCGCAAAATATCCTGAAATGTACCATGTTTAGGGCATCTCACACTGAACTGAGAAAACCAGTGATAGCTTTTGCCCTACGTTTTACCTTTTTTTTCTGTTCATGTGTACTAAATAGCAAAAAAAACCTTCAAACAGTGATTAATCAAAGTGTTAATAAACCACCTTCTTGTGGTACTGATGTAGAAAGGTACTCGAGGAAGCCAATAATCGTGTATTCAGTTCTGGATGGAACAGTGTGCAGCAAATAACTCAGCGGCATACATTGATTCAGATAAAAAGAAACATTTAAGAAGGCTCCTACACAGTGGTGTCTATTGTTTGCATTAATGGCATAGACCTCATGGAAAAAGGTAGCTAAGCAATCATGTAATTTAATATCCCTGTCAGGATGCAGATGAACAATTGGAAAAACTACCAGAATTAAGAATGCCAATGTATTTTCAGTTTTCTCTACGCTTGACTTTACAGCTTTTACACTCCTGTTACACAGCAAGACATAGCAGCTTCCTAAAAACTGTTTTTCCACTTCTGAGAGTTTCCATGTCAGGAATTTGTAAGCAGCTTTAATACAAAAAGTCTTACTGTTATAAAATTTCAGGAACTTCAGAAGTTGCTGCACTGAACTCTGCATTCAACAATATTAGTTCGTCATGCATTTCTGGTAACTTGGAAGACTGAACCTGCCTTTCAAAAATACATGAAAATGCTGTATCATTTATCGCAGAAGAGTATAAGACCATGTTCAGTGACCCATTTAGGAGAGTATGGGGGTAGAGGCCAGGAATCTGGAACTATCCACTTTAAAATGTCTCCCTTCTTTAACTTGAATCAATTAAGGAAATGGTTTGCCATTAAATTATGGCTCTCCCACACACCATTTAAATACACACTTGACTCCCATTGAAATGGTCAGTTCTACTTAAATTAGATTGAACTGTGCATAAACAAAAGACTACTGGAGAGCACAAAACTCCCATAGCACCCTCTGCTGATAAAGAGGGAATGGGATTAACATTCATACAGAGCAATTCCACAGAACAGGCAAAGCAGCAGAGAAAAGTGAAAATGGGTTTTCTCTGCAGTTCAGAATTTAAGCTGCTGCTTAATAAAGGGACCCTTTCAAGACATTTACACTCAAAGGCCCCATCCTGTAGTCCTTACTCTGGCAAAATTCCAGCTGAAGTCAATGGGAATATTGCCTCTGTGAGGACTATTCAAAATTAGTCAAATTGTCTGAATATCATTCAATCAGCCCTAATCACTGCATTGAGAGTAAAGGCCGTAATTTTGGCATTTTTTGTCACTTTAAATTCTTCAACAAATACTTGCATTATTCTCTGTAAATCATCTTGCCAAGCAGTATTTGTCAAATAATTGGACAATTTTTTTTCCATCAACCATTGAATAAATTATGAATAACAAGCACTGATTTAACCATGTGACTCCCATCAGTCGATTCTCAAGTTTCCTCTGAAGGGCTTAGCTGAGGGTTTTATTGGTGGCTTAAACATTAGAGAAAATCTCATCCAGCAAGAACTCGTCAGCTACCTTTCCATCAGTATTGACAGTGAGAAGGCTGAACCTAAATTGTGATTTACTTCTCAAATTGTATGGAGTAACATACACGTTAGCATAATTTTGACAGAATGGCTGATTTAAAACTCATTCTTCCAAGACTGAAGCATATAACCTTTAAAAAAAATGTAAAGTTCTGCTTAGAAGAGATTATATATGTAAAGAGACTCAATAACTTTTATTAGATTAATATACGTTCTTGAAGTAAACGTTTGTTTTTTCTCAGGCACATAAGACTCAAAGAGGCACAGTAGCTACAACACTACCACAACATTAGCAGTTTGTGTGTCTCCTGTTTAATACATCTTTTATTGCTTCTTCCACACTAATGAAACAAAACTGTGATTAGAAATATCAAGGCCATTAGGAAATTTTAAAAGGAGGAAGAAGTTGCAGCTTTATCATCTTTTGACTCAGTTTTAATAAGAAGTGTTAGAAATGCCAGGGCACCAGAGCTCACCAGCATCCCAGTGATGAGTTTCTAAAATACGACATGACTTCTGTTTTGGAAGAAACAAACCGTTAAAGAGATCTATTATTGTGCAATACAGTGCTAAGGGAAAAATATTGGTTTTATCTGAAGCTGCCATAGATACTATTGCTGGAAACATAATCTGAATACCAATTATCTGAACAAAAATTGTATTTCAGTAACACCTACCCCCCAAAAATTAGCTAATACCTCATCAAGCTGGATGTACAAACAAGTTGAGGACAGCCATCAACAACACCAGAAAGAACCTTAGCCATCTCCTCGTCTCCAAGATGAACACACTAGCTATGTGTATATAGTCATATAGCTATGACTTTCCAGTCAGGCCACAGAAATAAAATAATATAAGGTGGAGATGCAAAGACAAATGAGAAGATGAGCTGAAAATTTGTTTACAAAATAATGGAGGATTGGTAGAACAAATGGAAATTCTACAGGGAGAAACTGAATTATAGAAGGAATTACTACTCTGTGCAGAGCTTGCCCTACAGAAGATTCTCTCTCTCACCCCCATGAGGGTATATCTTTATGCACATTTCCTTCTATCTTACTTAACTCCCATTTAATTTCTGTTTCTCTCTCATTAATTCATCTTTTATTTCAGCTAGTATCAGGAAGTGCAATTAGCTGCATCAAGCGTGTCTTCACTATGCAAATTATTTATGCCATAACTATTTTTATAATTAAGTGGTTTAACACCACTTATTACATTTTTTCCTCTTGCTTACCTTGGCAAACGTCAGCTGTTTTCCATGCCAGGTACCTGTGTCAAGATGATGATTTTCCGGCTAGTTTCTGCAAAAACCTCCCAAGAGTGGAAAAATGCATTGTCTACATTCAAAATATTGTGCCTTTCACTGATATTATTGGTGTCACAATTGGAGAAGAGAGATAAAATTTGGGCATGTTATTCTGCACATGCTCAAAGGATTCTTTTTAGAGCTGGCAGAGAAGTAGAAGCCTCTCCCTACTGCTAATACATCCCATCCTCCTACAGCTCTGAAAATCAAACCACATTGAGCCTATTTAACCCCAGCAGTTAACTGATGGTTCTTTATCCTTGTATCCTCATTCTGAAGTCTACACAGGACTTGATCTGAAGCCAGCAGATGGATAGATACCAGTGCATTAACACAGACCAAAATCAGAAAAAATACAGCTTTCGGTCTTACACTGCAGGCTGAGATTTGTGGATACACATCCGGGTGATATAACTCGGCCAGTTTAACAACACAGCCAAAGCTGCCTCCAGTTCGGCATGGGCCAACCATCTCACTGTTAACACAGTTTTCCGGGAAAACTTTACAGCCTTCAGTAGAGCCTACTTTTCAGAGATGTATTGGCAAGATTGAGTTCCCTGTGTTATAGCTAATGCGAGCATGACCACCAGTCATGCTTGCCAGTACAAGCCTTTGTACTTTTCACACCATAATACTTAACTAGAACAGATAGGAAAACCTCCCTGATGCCAGTGGAGCACAAAATAGCACCTGGGAGAAGACAAGAGAAAGGGCTAGGCTGAAGGAAATTGGAGTATGAGAAGAGAAAACCTATGCTAAATATTGGAAGTAACTTTGCATTGACTATAAAAACTGATCCTAAGCCATGCACAGAAAGAAGACAGCTCTGAAGAGGCACATAGCATCAATTATGGCACTTCTCAACCTTCGCATCTTCGCTTTTGTAATTAGATTGCTCCTACTCTACGTCTGTGCTATAATCACCCTGGTTTTCTCTCATTTTAGAAAGGCACTGGGGTAGATTCTCTGCTAGTGTAAATTGGCGCAGTGCCATTGATTCTAGTGGAACCATGCCAATTTTCATCAGCTGCAAATCTGGACCATTCTTGTTAATTTACTTGTAAAGAAGCTCCCCCACATGCCTCTAATCATTTCCATTTTCCCTCTTGACCTTTCCTGTGTTTGGCATTGTTTTGTTGTTGGTGGTGGTTTTTTTTGTTTTTTTTTTTTGTTGTTGTTGTTTTTTTTAATCTTAGAAACGTTGTGATAAAATGCTTTATTTCCTTTCATCAGCAAATCGGGATATCCTTACTCATCACTTCCAGCCTTTCCTCCAAATATAGATTGACAATAGGGTGCAGCACATAAAGCTCAGTGCCACTGCAGTCCCAGGTTGATATATCTCCATGGCTCAGCCTGGTGCAGGAAGGGAAGCACATACATTAGGTTGCACCACATCTCAAGTAGAAAGATCTGCTTACTAGTGGTATTTTCCCAATGTAGCTGCATTGCTTCAGAATGAGAGGCGGCATATGCTTGCACTCACTGGCTGTTCAGAAGTGTCCACAACAATCCTATTCACAATCCTAGACGCTCCACTGGCTGGCTTAATTTCCTGATGAAACGTGTTGCTTTCTATCACTTATCTAGTTTCTCCTCTGTATTTGCTTTATCTACATAATGTTACTTATCGAATTCTCTTTTCTGTGACTAACTGTGTTACTAGATACGGTCTAAAACAACAGTCTAGTTTTTTGGGGCTTTTTTTTTTTTTTTTTGGAAGTTCATGTCATCCTGATAAAACTATATGTGTATTGATAACCTTCTCCATTAAAACCTCTAAAAGATACTGCCAGGAGTAGCAATACAAATGATGTTGCAACAGTCACAGTGAGATGTTCTTAGAATTATACTCAATCCAAGTGCTTTGCATTTTTTTTTTTCCTGTTAGGGGTATTTTTTTAATCTTTAATGATTTTATCAATACAGCTTCCTCACACAAAGGTTCACCATTCAATTTCTGAATCATTCTTACAACTGGTTTCCCCCAGACAGCTTTGCCTGAAGCCAACTCCATTTTCCTCTATCATATCTTCCTGAATAATTACTTAAGTTTTAATAGGAACTCAGTTAACAATTCTTTAGCTCCTTCAGATTCCTAGGATGAGTGCCACGCGTTCCAACTTTCAATGTCACTTAATTTGTTGGTTATTGCAGGCCCTGAGTATACACATCCCTTCATTTTGCAGCCTTTGTTGTTTGTAAATAGCAGCACTAGGGTAGGTAGTTTCTTATGATCTGCTCTGCTCAAGTTCTAAGCAACCAAAACACTTTGTTCCTGCATGAGCTCCTTGTCCCTTCAGCTTGCTCCCTTCATGCCATGGTGACTCCTCATGTATTTCCTATAATACTTTAAGCACACTACCCTCTCTAAGAATTCTTCAGATTCCCTGAAATTCATTTGAGATTAATTACCCTTATGTTTGAGCTATGTGCCTTTGAAATAAGCATTAAAAACTTATTTAACATATGCAGCAAAAGCTGCATTCCAAGTTTTACAAAGCTTATAAGGTGTTTAGTTTATATTGTGCAGTGCATCGTGTTTTGCTATGATATGGAATGATGTCATCCACCTTTACACACATTGTCCTTACATTTTCCCTGGAGAAAAACAAACTAGTCTTTGCTTTCTCTTCATTAGTGTTACATTCACCCTGTTCCAAGAATCATTTAGCGTGGGTATTCTCTCAAGTTCCTATCCACTCTTCACTTTTCTGGCATGAAAAAAAAAAGAAATGATGGGATTTAAAGAATTGACCTTCCATATCCCAATTTGTTCTTCTTACAAACTATACAGATACAAAATATTGTGCCTTATTGATTGTTTTCAATATTTCACAAGCGATATGTTATGTCTGAACTATCCTGATGCTAGACATCAACCCTTCCCCAGAGTTACCCTTAAGCTCCTGACATTATTCTGTAAGTATTTGCAAATGTTATTGCCTTATGGAATTGTTCCTCTTTCAAGTTCTCTTCATTTTGCACAGCAGCAGCAGTTTCTCACTGTATCTCTTGCACATATTTTGCAAGGGGAGAAAAAAACAGGGGGGAAAAAATGAGCTGTTTCAAATAGCATTTAACATAAAGAGAGAAAAAGAGGGGGAGGGAAGAAACACAAACACCAGTGCTGGAAGTATTAAAAGCACCCTCTGAAAACCTCCGTGATGACAGTTTGAAGAAAGCAGCTTTTATGTGCTACTGAGCCCACCTCTACAATGTCTTTTAAATGCAACTGTTTACCTAGAAAATATAAGCAAGGGCCAGAATCTCGTCTAGAAGAGGCACCTTTTGATTGCAGACACTGAACTGAATCCTTAACTAATAAATTGTTCCACACCTTTGTCCGAAACAAGAAAAGCAAAGGGCTGCATTTTCTCACAAGAATGCACAAGCCCCCTCAAAAGCAATATGGTTTTCTACATCTAAGTCCCAGTATTTGTTGACTTAAAGAGTTTGTATGAATGACAATGCACATCACTGGTTTGTGACTTCTGTCATCTGTGCTACTGAGTGTACCTTGACTCAGATCAAAGTTGAAAGCTTCTGAAAAGATACACAAACCACAATGTGACAAATAGCATGCTTTGTTTGACACGGCAAACAAGAAATTACTTTCATCAACCCAGGAAAAGAATCCTGTGTTTTCAGTGCTAATTCTGAAGACCACAGTGATGGAACCAGAGCTTTACTTCATTCTCAAGGAATGAGAACCTCTTACAAGACAAACAGAGAGGAAGAGACATTATCAGTGCATTAGAAGCTGGCAATTGTATGAATTTGAGATCTGTATGTAGTACACATTTGTAGAAAAAATCAGCTTTTACCTAATTAAACTGATTTTCAACAAAATGGGAAACGTCTGCGTTAAGCAAAAATTTATCTGCTAGCTGGAAATCACAGATCAGAACGTAAGCGGCACTTCAGAGATGCATCCAAAACTAAGCACGCATTCACAGCATTACTCATTCTAATCGTACACACAGTTAATAAAGACAGCCATCAGAAATACTGCCTAACAGGTGCTTTGATGCGGCTCTTTTTTATAATAATATTACTTAAAACCTTCTCAATGTGTTCTGATAAAATATTCGAGAGGTTTTTACAAATAAAAAGCTCTACAGTTCTATACATTCTTACTAATATGTGCACTATTGCGATGCAAAAATTTTCACTCTGACACATGTTCAACAAAAATGAAAGGTCATGCATGAAATCACATCTGGCTTGGAATCCAATTTGTTCCCAAACCGTACATACACAAGTTTCCCTTTAAATTAAGCTCTTCCTCCCTGAGAAGGAAATAATATTTACTTAACAGAACAGGTTCTGAATTCAACTATAAACCAATGACAGCCTTCTCATTTCCTTGAAAGGGCTTTAAATGAAAGCTAATAACATCTCTACTACCCTTAAAACCTACAGCTACACAGCCTTCCTCCGGAGGTGGAAGCACACGCCTGGAAGTTAGCAGAAACTGACAGAAAGTGCAAAAAATGAACCCAGAGCACAACAGTGAAAAACAAACAGGGTTTAGATGTGCGTACACAAACATATTTGTGCATGTGTTTATACATGTGTTTGTGCATGCGAACAAATAGTAAATGAGGTAAAACATGACCAACTTGAGAAAAAAGAGCAGCTCCCGTACCTTTATAATTGGGGATGTCTGAGGCAGCTCTCTTAAAAAAAAAAAAAAAAAAAAACACATCTTGAACTGGGAAACTACAAAGCAGTGTGACACCATGTTCCTTGCTGAGTTATAAGCCTGGCTCTCATGTGCATGTTTCCCAAAACTTGCTTTCCTCAGCCAGCAGAATTATTTCAAGCAAGAAATCCTCCTCAGCACATTCTGCCTCAGCTCTCATTATTTATGACAGCACCGTGCTCAATTTTTAGAAGAATTATTAGCATGTACACTTTTCTACATAAATGTCCTTAATTCCCATGGGAAAAAAAAAATAATCTATATCTTTACAGACAGAAAAGTCATTCCCATCCTATTCAACATTCCCACACCAGCACTTGCTTGTGAGACAACACCCTTACACCACTGTAACAATACTACACAACAGCCCTTCCAGGGATAAGCTCACTAAAGGTTCAGCTGAGCACAGCACTCACCTTTTCTGCTCCTTACAACACAGTTGGTTTTTTTTTACTCATGTCCATATGTATTTTTATAACATGTTCTTTTAAATCTGCCACTTCAACACTGATTGATTTGAAATAGCTTCCTTGAAAGCACTGCTTTCCTTTCAATCCTCCAACGTAAAGCATCAAAACATGCTGCAGACAACATCATAGTATAAAACCCAGGTTTCTGTATTTATCACAGTCACTGTAAAAGAAAGTTCACTCCAAACTTTTGCCCTGGCATTGCTGTCAAATTTATTCAAAACATTCAAGCTATCAGCTCCTCCTGAAAAGTTCTTCTCCTCCCGTTGACGACCAGGCCACCTGCCTCTGCTAATTAGCAGCACCCAGCTCAGGTGCAGCTCTGTGAAAAGAAAATTTATTGGCTCCTCTGCTAGTCCACCTTGTACTGCAAGATCAGGAACTGCTGAACTCGTGCCTTCCTCCTTCACAAAGGCTTTAAAACTCATTCCGCCACATGGTATCTCTGAGGAGTGCTGCTAACCTGTAGCTAAAACTTCCATTTTTTATAAATCTTCCTAAAAAGAATTCTCCAAGATTCATGCCTTCTAGGGAGATCCATGATTTTAGCACTATTTAAAAACACAATTACGTTTTCAAATAACACACATAGATACAAACAGGGATCATCCATCAGTGGTTAGTCACCTTTAGAACAGGCAGCACGTTCATTATGTTAATGTCCTTTGAGTGTTTAAAACAACCTTCTGCATTTTAAGTGGAGGCTCTTGGTAAAAGGTGGCACTTATTAAGAAATGGCAATTACCGAGGCATGTTGCTCTTCAGCAGACTGCAGTATGAATTTTAATTCATTTCTGGCCATGTATCAGCCCGGACTAATGCAAACATTTTAGTCTAGGAGCGGTAGAAAGTACAGTAACAGTGCAAACCAAAATAAGAGATGACACTAATCTTCTCTGTGTTTCAATTAAGGCCCAGCACCTTTGGATTAAAGGCTTATTTTAATGAAAAGCCTTAATTAAGCATACATGTGTATAAAATCACCTTAATGAGGTATGACAGAAATGGAAAAGAAGGCAACCTCTCTTTTTTTAGGAGAAGCTTGTTAGCAACTTTAAAAAAGTCAGTAAAGGATTCAGGGAAGGAAAAAAAAGCAATAGAAAAAGCAATCAGAAAAGATACAAGAATGCTAGTCTAAGTTCAAGAATAATAAACTGTGAATCCAAAATAAGTATATGAGAGAGGCATTTTTCAGTATCTTTGTTTTAAAATTGATGCATAGCTAATGATTTTTCTATAAATCAATGGATTTATTTTACAGCTATTACAACATTCACACTCCCACATAAATTTTAGCACAAAAACAAGCTTCCTACTTATTTGCTTGGTAAAATGTATTACTAAAATATTTTTTAAAGCATATATTGTAAAATCTCTTTTTATGATATTATTGAGTCAGTTTTGGTGTCAGGCAAACTTGCAAGTTCACTTTAAAAACTGTTATTTTATCTTTCTGTCCTCAAAACAATGGGTGATTTCATGTCATTACAGCCACTTCAGATGCTTTTTACATCTTCCCTTACACTACACAGAGGTATTCTCATTTGCAGATTTGAATTTAAAGTAATTACTTATAATTACAGAGAAGAAATGCATCCAGTGGATTAATCACTCCATTTATATGCTGCTCAAAGGATTACTCTCAGGACAACGTCACCGCTTTTGCTTGGAAAATGTCACTTCCACAAGAAGATAATTTTTACAGGTCAGTAGTGGTTGAGAAGGAATTGAAAGCTATTTAAACCCAAAAGGTTATTAAAATGGTGCACCTGGACTTAAGGAAGCATCTGCGCCTATCCTCTACTTGGGAGATAAAGGACCTCCAAGTGAAAATACCAAGGAAAAGAGATAGAGAACATCAAGCTCATACTATGGGTTAAAAGTGTCTTTGCAGAGCTCTGGGTCTGAAAGATGGACACCAGTGGTTACCACAAACAAGGGCAGTGCTTCTGGCTCAGGTCACACTCCAAAGCAGGTGACGAGGATCTATGGTTTGACCCTGATGGATGCAGCTCATCTGTTCTGTTTGTATAGAAGCAATTTTTTTAAGAACTCTGTAAATTTGCCAGACATGCAAGTCACCCAAAATGGCAATCATGTTCCTTCCCTCAAAGTCGCCAGTGCATAACTTCAAATGGGCCACTCTCATTCTGGTAAACAGAGGGGAAAATGTGAGTCCTTCACCCCACCCATCAAGAGGCAGAGCCACAGCTACCACACTAACCACATTTGTTTTTCAGTCAGTTTTGAGGTGTTTTTCAGGCTCAGCCACTGATGATTGAATTTATCCTCATTAGATCGTAGATAAGCAGCCTGCTGGAGCTAACACAGCACTGGTAGTGGAGCACTCAGCCAAGGGCTGTGCAGCCCAGCAGCCATCGCTGGGAGGTTTTGAGGGAAGCCAGAGGGGAGGATCGCTCCCATCCGCCTGCTGGCCACACTCTTTTTAACGCACCCTGAGACACCATTGGCCTTCTTGGCCACAGGGGCACGCTGCTGGCTCACGGCCAACCTGTTATCCACCAGGACACTTACACTTTACGTAAGAATAAATAAAAGTGAGACACTGAATGGGCACAGCAGCTCCCTCACACAGCGCCTTCCCACACAGAAGCCGTGCGTGCACAGCAGCCCGGGTTCTCCTCCCCAACCCCGCCCAGGCCGCTGTGTTGCCAGGCATTCCTGGCAACGTTTCTGTTCCTAGAGCCAACCGACTTCTGTGGACCTGTCTGGAGACAGTCGATGGAGCGCCATCGTTTTTACAAGGTGTGACTGCACATCCTTGATATAAGGTAGAAGGGTGGGGAGAACTGCAGGAATAGGTAGATAAACCCATGGCCTGCGTAAAAATAACATATTCCTGCCTCTCCAAAGGTAATGCCTCTTGTTTATTTCCCTGGAAGATAAAACAGATACAAAGAGCACGAAAACTCTATTTGATAGAGCAAATTCTCAGCTACAAAACACTAATTTTCAGCATAGTTGTCCATTAGCTATGCATTTTTACCAGCGATGAGCAAGAACCTGCATGCCACACGTAAAAATCTGCATGGCTGTCCCAAACGTGGCTTGTCTTTCTCATTGCTGTTGCCACCACTGAAACACACCACCCACCTCCTCATGTGCTGACATCCACTGTTCAGTCTCCATAAATGTTCAGCAAATGTCAGTGAATGTCAATGGATGCAATTTTTTCCCACATGGAGGAATTCAGTGACACACCTTTGCTTCATAGTCACTTCCATGTCAGATGCCATGGTGTCAGGCTGCCCCTCTGCTGCCATCTATCACACAGCAACAAAACATAACAGAACATTGGCAGGAAGGTTCAGTCTCTACTGCCGTACCACCAACATCTTCCTCTGATGTTCTGGGCCAACACAATAATACTGGAGGCATTACTTTCAGAGCAGCTCTCATATTTAATGTTCTAGAAAACCATGTTAGCCTTTGGGATTGTTTTTAATTGAAATAAAATGTGTTTGGGCATGCCAGACTTTTATAGTCCATAATGAGTTTATTGCATATAATAATTACGGACTCGGTAATTAAAACTTAAAAATTACTGCTATTTTATTTAATATAAATGACAAATCAAAGATATCATTTTACTTTTTATATGTTAAAACTGGGATGTGTCAGAAGCATCAATCTTAGACTTCACGTTACAGTAATTGTATGTTAGGATTCAATAATGAGTTGCGTGTGCATAAAAGCCTTTGACGAGTCAAAAACTTTGGCTAAGATTTCTTTTAATTTAGTATCACATCTTTTTAGATCTTTTGCAAGAATAATCATGGAAACCTTTTTTTTTTCTTGCTAGGGCCTCTCCTCTGAACGAGAGGGGATAGCAGTTACTGCAGTTGCTTTGCAGGATCATATAATACACAGTCATCAGCTCCAGGATCTTTCGTTAGCAGATCCTTTTAAGTCAAGGTCAAGGAACATCAGGAACACTTACAGATCCGTGAACAAAGAGATGGTCAAAGCAGTGGTAGATACTGGGCTACAGAAAAAGAGCGCTCACCACGAGAATAAAGAAGATGCGGAAAAGGAGTATGTTCTTGATCCCAATCCTCCACGGCTAACATTAGGTAAACTTATTTATGTTCTCACTTGTAAATTTTTTGTCTTTATTTAAAATAAAATGAGGTATCCAGACTTTCTACTGAGTAAGATAATTCAGTGCTAAACAGTGTAAGTTCCTATTTTTAAATTTGTCAGAATCTGACCGTTTAGGCCGCCATGTGAATGGTCGTTTAAGCAGTGAAATTGTCATCAGTGGCTTGAATACATCTTCTTGAATTGTATTAAGACTTATTCTTCTTATGACGGTGAAGGTAAAAATGTAAAAAACAAAACAAACAAAAAAACCTATTCCATCTTGAGGAAGAACAATTCTTCATTAAGAGGCAGGCGGTCTTTTACTCGGTGTGTTTTGCATATTGACTATCGTACCTTTCATTACCTTATATTCTCAAATCTTAAGCTACGTGGATATTATGTTTATTTTTGAGATTGTATTACGAATAAGATAATTTTTACGTCTTTTTAAAATGGTTTCTTTTATTCATTATTCAGTAAAAAGACACTTGTGCCGTGTTAAATGCATTCTGTTGATATATACCCACCTTTACTCAAAGTTAAAAAGGTTTGTTTTTACTATGGTCCTGAGGCTAAATCCAGGAAGAATTAACACCTGTAGTTAAATACCTTTTTCAAATTTAGAAACAAACATGCAACAAGATAAAAGTCACAGATGTGAGGGCTTGGAATGATGCCTGGTGAGAAAACTCACTTTTAAATAGCATTACAATAATGCAGTTGTACAGCAGTGACAGATAATACTGCTTTAAAAAATTAAAATAAAAAAATCCAAAGCCATGAAGTGTCTCAGCAGAGCAGGAGTCCAAATATGCTTCCTAGCAATCAGTTTCCATTTTCCGTTTCCCTTTAAATGTTTCCATGGTATTCTTGCCACGATCTCCATCCTTTTGGTTGTCTTCATTAGTCTTTTCTTAGAGCCTTCCAGCTCCACAATTTACAGTTCTAAACATAATAAACTTTCATCATCATTAATAATTGTTTTATTTATTCTTTTTTATAAAAATGCCCCGAGGCCTCTCTGCAGATCATGTTGCCTTTGCTGTAGGAGCTGTCACAGTAGTCCAAGCTCTAAAGAGAACCATGTAAATCAATGAGGCTCCATACAAGCACAGGCATCTGCCTTTTGGAATCAGCTGAAGGTTGAGAGGGTAACTTAAGATAATACACAATAAGTGAGTGTAGCAAGCGTTTGGAGTGAGGTAGTAAGACAAGGTGATTATTAGTATGTTTGCTTGGTTATACTTCTAAAGACGGGAGGGTTTTTTACTTCGGTTCCGTTTGAAGAGGAATTTGAAAGAGGAGAAGATTCCAGGGGCAAAGCCAGCAGAGAGCTACTGGGGTTAAGGCAAATACAAATAATGAGTGATTCTGGAAGCTAAAGGTTGTGGTGAAAAAATGCAGACCAAGTGTGAGCATGTTCTGTGCAACCGTAAGACAAAGTATTTTCTCCTTAAATCACAGCATTGACTGAGAGATCCTACACGAATATTTGTGCAAGTGATTCCAAAGAATGTGCTGAAAGATTTTAAGAAGTCATTGCCATTGTGTCTGTGTTTGCTTATTAGTATTTTCACCTGTAATCTCTCATTAATGTGTAACGCTTGTGTCAAACTTTCTCTTTTTAAGAACGGTGTATTTTAAAAATTTAAGTTGTGAAGCAACTTTGAAAATGTAATTTAATGCGTTTTTTTTCCTCTTGAGTTTGTAGGTAATTAAACAACCTCCGAGGGTTTGGTCATTAAATTTTTCCCAACGGGGGCTTGCGTCCTAAAAGCTAATTATAAGGGTTTAGAGATTATTGTACGTAATTACTTTGCTAATGTTCGTTTTAGGATAAATAACTCAGTGTAAAGTGAGTGTGTCAGTAAGTAGGTTGGGCTTGTGAGCAATGCGTAAGGATGAAAACTCTTGGATCTCTTGAGCTGTGATAAATGTAGGCTTTTGTTCCTTATATTTATTCCAAGTGCTGCTTCAAAAATATCTTCACAGAGCCTTTTACATCAATCACATATCACCTCTTCTGTGTCCTGCTGCCAGTTTTCCTTCATCAACTGTGTTGTGTAATAGCTTTCCTTCTAAACACCTGTATAACCTGCCCCTCACAAAGATCCCATCTGGTTTATATTATTTAGAAGTTAAGTTTTGCGTCCAATCTCTTCCTACTTGGCAGCTATAATCACCCTTTTGTGGAAGTTTTTAATAAGCTTTCTTTATTTTTTTTTTTATTTTTTACTCCGAGCACATACAAAAGGCTTCTACAACGCCATCACATTGTCTTTCCTAAAACAGTTTCTGACCACAGCAATTGGAGGAAAATAAAGGGTAGGCATTTTTATCCTGTGGTACTGTCCTTCACACTGTGACTGGTTTGCTGTCTCGTTCACTCACTGTATGTCAAGATTCTGTCACTGTAAAGACAGTCCAAACATGTCTATTGGACTACCCACACAGGATCCTCTTTTCTTACTCATCCATTGATACTCTTAGATGCTATTGTCAGGTGAAACTTGATATATGTTTTTTAGTAAAGATAAGACATGAAATCAGATTTGTTGGGTATCTTTGAAGGTTGTCCTCATCTATAAGGAAGTTCTATGCCAAGTGTTTGGATGGATCCATTCTGCGGTATGAGTGAAAGAGTTGGCCCTTTCCCATTTACAACTAAAGCTCTCAACTTGGCATCATCTCTTTACATTCTAACGATTTAATTTACCTCTTCTTTTCTGATTTTAGTAAATATTATTGATGCTCCACCATGGACTCATGTTTTGGGTTGTTGCACATACCTCTGGCATTCCTCCAGTATCTTTATTCATCCATAGAAATTTCTTCATCTCCTCAAAATGACAAAGGTCTATTCTTTGCTGCACCAATTAGCATCTTTTTTTACTACTGAGATACTGATCCTGGCCTATCTCCCACATGTGAGGGAAATACTGTATTTTCACTAATTCCTTCTTTCAGAAGACAGAGATTTATCATGGACATTCAGCAAGGTACCTCACAGTTGTCATCTGAGACTGCCTAGCTGAGCTGTCATAATGACCCTGTCACTGGTGTCCTGTGACCAACTCTTTTGTTTCTTTTTGTTCCTTCTATTTCATACATCCATATTACATTTCACTATTTCATGCCAGCAACAGCTTTTTATTATACCACTTTATTCATTTTTCTTTGTTTCAAGAATGCAGAAATGTAACGTTAAATAAACCTTTACAAATGTGTTCTGACAGATTTTGTTTGTACTGACACTTGGAAATTGTGTTATTGTGCATTGTTACATTGCCTAGTTAATAATCCCCATCTTAATAGCTGTGAATAGGTACCAGATTCATATTATTTGGCCAATAGAAGTTTACATTAAAAAAAATCCCTATATAAAACTTGTATCTAAAAGAAGTTCAGAAAATTAGTAAATAGCTATCTAATATTAGGAAGTGTGTTGCCTGCCAGTGGTTTGTGTGACAATACATTTGTATGAAGAATTGTATACAGTATTTTTAAATAAATATATTATCAGTGAACTTTGCATAAAGAAAATCCATTATCTGCACCTGCCAGTGGGTTTTATCCGGTGATTTATTGTTCTTTCTGTCTACAGCTCAGAAGTTAGGACTAGTGGAGTCCCCCTCCCCACCACTAACTGCTGAAGAATGGGCAAAAATAAAACAGAGATCTATACAGCATGGAGATTCCATCCAGCCTTGTGCAATATGCAGGGAAGAGTTTGCACTTCACCCTCAGGTACAAGTGTAACTGTGGACAGAACCATTGTATTTAAATAAGATTTTCCAGAGTTACTCCTAAAAATCATTAGCTGGAGGAAGAGAAGAAAGGACTGAGAGGTTCAACTTTAAGATGCCAGTTAATATTTAGCAGCTGGACATTGCTACATTGGCCATCTCTGAAGTATTTTGCAAGTGGGATGGTAGAGAAAGGTTGATAGTGTTTGTTCACTGGTGTGGTTATGACAGTAGAGGAAAAGGTAATCAGCAGTTTTGTTTGCTCTTGCAAAGCAATTATAGGCTATATTTTGCTCCATTTAAACTCCCGTTAGATATGAACTTTGCCTTTGCTAATCAAAATAGTAAATACTCTCTAATTATTAAACAATGTAAGATATATTTTGTTTTCTCGTGAGTTTTTTTTGCTTCATACTTTACTTCAGTAGTGATTTCCATTTGGAAAATGGAAGCAGGTGGGCTCTTAATACCATTCAGCCTCTTACTTATGTTACCTGAAGAAATGCTCGCATTTTACCTTGGTGGCTTTATTCAATGCCATGTTCATAGCGTGAGCACATGAATCGTGCTTTGCTTTATTACATCCTCTCATGTATCATCTTGAAAATGTGATGCGAAAGGGACAAGTGACTGATTGAAGAGGAGTGCTGCTCTCTAAAAGAGAAAGATTTTGCTTCTCTTTGCAGGAGCATTATCTGTAGGTGTGCAGTTGTCCAAAGACAGGTGGGATGGATCTGGCAAAAGACCATTCTACCCTAGAAGTCTAAAGCTTGACAAGAGAGAGCAAAAGACAGCACTCATTAAGAAGGTTACTTCAGATTGGGCACAAAAAAGGAAATGCCTCCAGAATTCCTTTTTGTCCTCAGTATTTCTGTTAGCTTTCCTCCCTCGAGGGAAAAAAAACACTGTATCTGAAAGCTTTCCCTTCAGCTGGCCGCTAGCCATTAATCCCTTTGTGTTTGCCAGCTCAGTAGTGCACACTACTTGTTCTGGTTTTCACTCCTTTCCCAGTTTTCACTTCCCCTAAGAGCTAACTGCTGTTTTTGTCCAACTCTATCTTTTGTCAGGATGGAGACCATCAGTGTTTGGTGGGAATTTAGGTCAGATAAAGGTGGAGTTTTCTTGTAGCCTGTGAACTCGCTTTCTCTTTTCTTTATTGTTGTTGTGGGTTTTTTTTGGTCTTTTTGTGTATTTTGTTGGTAGTTTTGTGGGTTTTTTTCGTATGTGTGAAGTGCTGCATTTGGTTTATATCATTTCTTGAAACTTTATGTTTTTACAGGGAAAAGGGAAAAAAATCATCACCTTTTTTTTTTAAGTACTTGTTCCATAATGTTTTGCTCTAGTTATGAGCAGTTGGCAACTCTCACTCTCTGCCACTCCATGTATTGTTAACGCCAAATTCCCATACTGGTTTAAGCTGTAACTTATTAAGTAATTTCTACAGAACACTGATATTATTTTTACCAGAAAGAATGCAATAGTCACTGAAATAAAATGATGAGCTTCCAGGCAGTCAGGATTTCTCTTGTTGTCAGTATGTTTTACTTTTCAGCTTTTAGAATGGCTTAAAGTCAGGTTTATGTGGTTTTTTTCCTTTGTAAAACAGGTGTTGCTTTCATGTTCCCACGTATTCCATAAAGTGAGTATGTTTTTATTTAACAATTCAAACATATAGTATGTATTTAAAATTACTTAAGTGAATATCTCAATGAATTAATGTAATCATCTTGAAAAGAAGCTTTGATTCCAGATTCTTATGGTAAGAAATATAATTTAAAACTATTGAATGATGAGGTTCTTCATTCCATTATATTATATTTTTAAAACTTTATGGCAAAAGTTTGTATATCTGTATATGAGTTATATGTACGAAGCCATAATAGTCTAACTCACAAAAAATCATGAGAATATACATAGATATACAATTTTTAAAAAACATTTTTAGTTATAAAAATACGTATTTTGTATTGTGTTCATGGGTTGATGAATAAACATTTTTTAAACTCCATAATCCAATCTTTTTCATCGTTTCCAATGATATCAAATACATAGTAAATAATTGCAATTATTTTTCAGGCATGCCTGAAAGCCTTTGAAAATTTTACAGGCAAAAAGTCTTGTCCTATGTGCAGGAAAATGCAGTATCAGACCAGAGTAATACATGACGGGGCTCGCTTATATAAAATAAAGTGTGCCATCAGGTAAGCCTTGCTTCTGCTAGAGACGCTATCACTGGGCAATATTTATTTCTAAATAATGTTCCACATTTGTTAAAACTTTAATAAGAAACTAGACAGAAGAAATAAATAGCAAAATTATGTAAATTTAAGCTTCCTCTTAAGCAATCTTGTTTCTTACAGAATTCAAGCCTCCTGGAGGGGATACGTTGTTAGGAAATGGTATAAAAACTTGAGAAGAACAGTGCCTCCTAAAGACAGCAAGCTAAGAAAACAGTTTTTTGAGGAAAAGGTACAATTGATTTGCTTCTTTGGTCCGTTCTTTGATCTGATTCAGCTCCCTTAAATCAAACTCTTGTCAGCTCTCTGCCTTTTCATTTATTCCTTGTCTCTTGTATCAAGCAAGCAGCATTAGAAACACTGTTAGTGTCCTTATTCCACCCTCTTTTCAAGGTAAAAGTAGGGAAAATAATGTAAATAATTAAGGCCTACCTTAATATATACCAGAACAATAAGTAACCCATAACAAGGTTTTTTGTGAGGTTCTGTATTTCCTTTCCCTTTGTGATTAGTCAGAGTAATCTGTTTTCTGTGAGGGTGTATGCTTTATTAAGAGGAGAAATTAATTCATCCATAAACAATCATGACTTCTTTGCACCGTTGGTGTTTCTTCACTTGGCACTGAACTAGGTAGCTCCGTTCTGTACATTTGCTCTTCTCCCGCTTCTGCTTTACAAGTCAAGCTGATGATGGAGGGTCCTTCAACACTGGAGGTGGATTGGATGGAGGGTGCTTAAACATTTATGTTTGGAAGAAGTGAGTAAATACTTCGGTAGATTTTGACTGTCCTCAAGTATCATGATAAGGACAGACAACAGAAACAGAGTTTTCTGCATGGAGGACTGTGGGAACAAAGTCCTCTGCCTCTTTCCCAACAAGGCTACCAACTTTCCGTGGGCTCAGAATACCATCCTTAGTTACACACCATGTCTCGATGAAGGAAAGCTGAAGAATACTTCTAAACATGCTGAAAGCTGCAGCTGAGTGTCACTTGTTAACATTTCTCTCACCTTACTATAGATGTCTACAGTAGCTGTCACTAAGCTACCCACAATGAGTTACCTTCTAGAGCTCCTACCTTAGATAACTTCTTTTTAGGGATAAACAAACTGATAAAACTGCTTACGTTTCATCAGATGATTGTAAACCAAAGCATAGATTCCATGTATCATCCACAGCATTGAGAAATCATTCTCATATGTAACATTTCAGGAATTTGTAGGGAACAAAATGGGCGCTACTTTTTCACTTTCGCTTAAGAATGAATTTGTAAAGTCTTCACTCATGGATTAGCCAGGTTTAAATGAATTTCGTACCAATTATGATTAAAGGATATACACCAGATGATAGGTGAGTTTTCCTGGAGTTAGCTCTTACACATTTAAGTGTTGGTTGATGAAAAGACTGAAGCAATTTTTCACGAGAAGCTATCCATTTCCAGATGCTGAAAAGCTTTTCCAAAGTAAATTTTGCCTCAAAAAAATTGTGGTGCTTTTAAAATGTCACTTCCTAAATGCTAGCATAATCAAACAGCATCTCAACTGGAAAAAAAATCAAATTTGTAATAATCCTACCTTTTCTGGAAGAATTGCAAAGGTTAAATGCCAAGTTTCATGCTCTTAAGTAAATATCATAAAATAAAAAACAAATTCTGAAATATCAGTACTTGAAGAACATATATTAGTTATTTTGGTGTGATACGGTAGCCCTCATTACACCTATGATTAAAATTTTTAATAACTTAGATCAAAGGAGATACAAAAGGTCAGAAACCAAAGCGTGCTACTTTTTAGCACTACTATACGCAGAAACAGGGCGTTGCTTCAGCATATGAGGTAGCAAATTGCTTTGATCCTATCCATAAATGTCACTTGTGCACGTCATTTAATTGCAGCATAGCCTTTTATTGGTGCAATTAAATCTTTTCAAATGCATTACATTATCTCCAGCTTTGCTAAATATGTTGACCGTTGTGGAGGAAGCTAGGTAAGTCACTGTGAGATGGGGTGGCTGGCTTTAGTTTCGTCCTCCCCCTCCATGTGATTTCTCCCAACGATTTTAATTTAAATCTCACCAAACAGTATAATGGCCCTAAAATTTGTTTAGCCATTCGACTTCCTTTATCACATGGAGATGGTAAACATTCTGTTGCTAACTTGAAGTGGCTCCAAGCAGCCAAACGAGGAGGATATTAAACCAGTAAAAGCTTATCAACTGATTCATTGATACGCTGTAAATTCCAGCCTTTTCGTTTTACTTTTGAGGGTTGCCATAAGTCAACACATTAGTAAGCAATTTGCTGACACTGGATCACTTTAAAAGGCTTCCCCTGTGGACAAAGTTCACGTCGGTGCTTTGTTTCATCGTTTTGTTTTATCATAGTCTTGTGCTGCTCTACAGATGACTGAAGCAGTTTTGTGTATCAACAGAGCATTTCAAATCCTCCACTTATGCTTTGCTATTCACGTTTTAAGAAGTCACAGACAAAACAGAGGTATGGCATTTTCAGAAATAATAAAATTAGTTTCAGATCTGGAAAAAAAATGACTGTTACACAGCAGGATTTAATATTTAAATCCTAGGACATATTAAGGTAAGATTAGCAAGTTATATAAAGTGCTCATTACTTTCTATTTATTTTGATAGTATGGATTTCCTCATTACTTTCTATTTATTTTGATAGTACAGATTTGCTAGTTAACATAAATTTCGGGTTATATTTTAGTTACCATTTTCTCCTTCTCAACCTTAGGCTTTATTTGCTGATTGATGGGATATGGGTTGGGTCAGGCCATGCTGCAGAAAATACAGGAGCAGCTCAAAGCAGATAGTGTCTTAGCAGCAGGGGAACTTAATAGAATGCCATCTTCATAGGCAGGAAAAGAATTTTCCTCTCCCTCCTTTACAGTGTCTGCACAAAGGAGCTCGTGAGGGGACCCTCAGGATCACTTAGTGAAATGGGGTAAAGAAGCACAAGTGCACGCTCAGGGAAGAAATGGAGCTTCTCCCTGCTGAGGGAAAAGGAACAAACAGCGCAGGCACAGGGAGAAAGGGGACACTACTCAGTTTAATGTTGCTCCAGCCACTTTCTCTGCCTCCCGCTTCCAGCTCTCGTTGGTTAATTTCCCTCAGCAGTCGATCTAATCATCCCGCAGCGCACAGAGACGGGCCAGGTCCTGGAACTGACCACATGCTGTTTGTGCTGCTCTCAGGTTCACAGAAATAGACACTGGATTGGGGGCAAGTTGAAAGGTAGTTGTTTTTCCTCAAGTTCTGGGTCCTGGGAGGTTCACAGAGAAAGTTAAAGCATCTTTGTGGCTGCTCTAGCTTCCAGTTACATTGCCCTACGAGAACAGTTCAGGTCTGTTCATGTTTGATGCTGACATAAATGAGGATCGAGCATAAATTAGGATGAAAAGTATTTTCAACTGGATCAACTTTTACTTGATGCAGAACAGAAACCGGGAATTATGTAAGGCTTAGGTGTAATCTTATCCTATACCTTCTGAAGTCAGGTTTTAAAATGAAGTCAGTGAGAGCAGTTAACGTTACCGTGTGGAACAGGCCTGGTTTTAGAACTTAGGTGACAACAGTTCAGATTAACCAGTGACATTCCTAGTAATCTTTATTGAATATACACTTACATCGAACCACTAAAGGCATACCAGTACAGTGCACTTTAATCAGCTTATTTCATGCCTCAGTTATTATTTGCCATTGTTTGGAAACCCCATATTATAAATACTGAAGGAGGCCTGCGGTGGGATTTTTGTTTGTTTATTTCTTCTTGCACACACACTGCTAAAGGTCAGTGTCAGCATGGGATGGAATGAGAACTTTTTTTCTTTCTTGTCAGTGAGCAATCATGGAGGAAGCACAAGATTATCCATCTGATCTTGCTAGATACAAAACATCTCCTACAAAACACAGAAAGTTCTGCTGCTTTTCCAATCACATTGTGAATTAAATGCACTATGCAGGTCTCAGAAGGGTTTTGTTTTTAGTTAACTCCACTAAGTTGATACCTCAGCATTATCTTGCACCGGTAACTAAACCTGACTGGCACTAACATATGGATACATCCTTTCAATATACTGTCGTGTTCGAGATCGTTTTCAAATACAATAAGACAAGATAGGTCTTTGTTATCAGTGAATCAAACTATTAAAAAAAGAATAAAACCTATCATCAAGAGCCAACTGGCTTCTCTTGTGTTATAGCTTTCAGCATTTCTCTTGTCTGCCCTCTTTCAATGCTTGTCTTCAAGTCCCTACTGAGAAACACTGCAGCTTTCAGTGGAAAACCTTCTCATACTTGCACATTATGTGAATACATACATATATTTAGAAAACATCGACTGCTGCTGCGGGGTTTTTCAAAGTTGTAGAAGGAAATGGGAAACTGAAAGCTTGAAAACTCAGCGCTTAGCAGGCTTTACAGATACTTCCGTGGTTGGTTGGTTTTTGTCGGCAGTTGGCTCGTTGGCTGTTTTTTTTTGTTGTTTGGCTTTTTCTCTTTTGTTGCTTATTATTTGCGCAGCCATTGGGTTTGGCTTCTTGCTTCCATCAGGTCTAAAAAAAGTTCACTTTGAATATTCAGTTATATGCTATGAAGGGTCACTTCTAGCAGCTGTAAGGTCTTGGTCTGAAAAACTGCCCAAAGAGTGAAATGAGACAGTAAGGAGGTGTAGGACCTGACACCAGCTGCTATGACCCCACCCCTCACTTCCCATTCCTTCCTCCCTGAAAAATGGCTCACTGAGTGAGAACTTAATTGGAAAACAAAATATATGGAGAGGAAATCTTGCATTTTGGTACCTGTAACATGACCACGCGGTGTTTCTCAAAACTCCTGAAACTATTTCCAAGCAGGGTCTCAACACACAAGTCTGACTTGCGTGATTCCCTGCAGAACTTCCAGCCAACGTGCTGGCAGCAAGAGAAGGCTGCTGTACCGCAGCTGCACCATCACCGCTCCACACACTGCGTTAAGAATGCTACACCTATCTTTAGAATCTTCATTGATGAAAAACGTGATTTTTGTTTTTCTGAAAGATAACAGCAGTCAGTGGAGTCTGAAGTCTTGACGGCCCTTTCCTCTAAATTAGCACCGGGCACTAGCTGCAAACTGCATCAAGATGGCACAGCTAACTGGGCCCACTCGTCCAACAGATCACAATTCATCCACATACGAACTACAGATAAGATCTAACAGCAATCCATTTTCTTTTCAGGTTCAGCAGATCAGCAAGCGGCTGTTGAGTTCTTATGACATAAACCTAGATGATTTTCTTTCCAAGATAGATTCTTCCATAGCTGCGTGTCGAGATGCATTTCAGCAGCTGGAAGAAAAAGAAATACTCCTCAGTGAAAATGACTGGGAGAAGATCCAGATGCAGGTTGGCTTGCTTTTTTTTGTTTCTTTAAGAACTCTGCACTCAGAAGCTTTTATGCTCTTTAAAGGCATGACAGTCTTCAGCACAACGGAGATGCTTTTGGGGGGAGGGGGAGTTGGTTTTTTTTTTTTTTTAATATAATCTGTTTTAAATCAGGAACATTTAACAAGTTTTTACACTTCAGAGGTTTACTTACACTTCAGCAGCATCTCTCCTCTTTTCAATTAAAGAGCCCAAAGAGACTGCAGAAAAAACTGAGAGTCAAAATGTTGTTCATTTATCAAAATACACTAGTCAGAAAGTTTGAATCCTTTAATTAGCAACTGTATTGATACATTTGCATTGTTTCACTACTGTACAGGGTTTTTTTGTTTTTGTTTTTACTTAGGCATTTCGGCAGGAGATAGCTGATTGTCCTATCTGCATCATGCCACTCAGCCCTGCTGCTCACCCTGCCTGCATCTTGTCTGGTACCAGCAATCTGTCTTCACGACAGATTGTTCTGCTTTCTTGTTCACATTTGTTTCATCATACCTGCCTTGAAGCGTTTGAAGATTTTTCCTTGGGAGCGCAACATATTTGTCCTTTGTGTCGCTCATATTATCAGAAGAAGATCCTCAAGTGCTGATATCCACAGCTCAGTGAAGTACTGAGTAGAACACAGCTGACAACACATGTGCTTCTTTCTAACTTGGGAACCTTTTAAGATCCAGATCTTTCAAGTAATTTTTTTTTTTCTTTTTAAATGTACGATGGCCTTCCCCTTGTCTTTGGAGAAATAAAAGTTAAGAGTGCTATTGCTTTACTTTTATATTCAGCTTCACCTTTTGTCTTGGCATTTTTCATCTCCCCTCCTCTGGCACTTCCACCTGCCCTTGTTTTCATTTCTTTTTCCCAGAGATGAGGCACAGTTCATTGAGGCATTGTGTTCCTTCAGCAGAACCCTCGTTATCCCCTACCTTTGTGGTTTTACACTTGGTATTTGGAAACACAGGCTCCCAACTCAGAAGAACGATCAGTACAATCACTGCAAGAAACACGTTTTCCTTCAGCCAAGCTTGCCAACCAGAACCCCGGCTGCTGCTTCTGCTCGAACAACTCTGACCGATCCCAGTTCGCTGTACACAAATAGGAAGTGACCCTCAAAGGCTGAGGATCACTTCAGAACTTCTGAGAACTACAGAACCAGTAAGTACTCATTTTTTTAGCAGGAATAAAAATATGATTATGACTTTTCAGCTGTACGTTGCTGAAACCAAGTCAGGTCCCCACACGTAACTTATAAGCCTGAGCACAAAGACCATCTCATAGAAGCTACAACAAAAAGAAGATAAAAGTAACAAGGAAGATCATTCTGCATAAGAAGGCAATGGCTGATTAGCTATTCAAACAGAGAGCTTTCAAATAATGCTGACAAGATCTGATTGAATCTAGCATCAAGTGAGGTGGTCACCACATTTCCAGGTACATGCGTTTAAGTCTTGAGCTAGAATAGACAAATATTCTAATAGGAAATCCTTAGGTAAGAGGTGTTCTACAAAAGTCAGCATCAAACTGTTGAGAGAATTGGGGAGGTCGCTTGTTAAACTGAAGACAAAGGGAAATACAACCTTTCAGCCTAGGAAATGCTAATGCAAGCAGGAAGGTTGTCTTGCTTACTACGGACACTTGAGAACCAAATTAGAGCTTAACACATAGCAAGGGCCAGTCACACTTCACATTTAGGAAACCTAGGACAATTAAACAACAGTATATCGCCAGACAGCACAGAAGTCACAGATATTCCTGGTATCTGACCTGCCTCTTAGGGACTAACATAGGTATTTTGATCCTGTGCAGCTGAATGGCTGAGATGTCTGCAGGTCCTTTCCAAATGTACAATTCTTGGACTTCTTTAAAAAAAAACACTGAAGTCTCCAGAGAAAGAGTAAGTCCAAAGCTGTTTCAGTTTCAAGCAGTTTAACAAACATGATGGTCATTATTAACATCTAAGAACTGCACATCAGTCATACTCTTAAACATTACACAATCAGGATACTCTTCTACAAACAATCCTCACTTTCTTGGAGTGCTTGAATTAATCACACACTTGCTTTAAGAGCAGGGCTATTAACACCTCTGAGTGTACACCATATATGGTATGCGATGGAGATTCGTGTAATTTTTTTTGTAAGAGAATCTCAAATGTACATTAAACGCAGGAAGGATGGAAGGGAATGCAGCTATTCACACCAACTACTGACAGAACCATTTAGAAGGCCTGGAATGCCACAGATTTTCTTCATTGCTTTAAAGAATAGAATCAAAACCCCACTACGAATCACACTTTATTGAAAACACAGTAAAAAAAAAATCTTCCTACAAAACACTGAATGTAACATTTCGAACAATGGAAAAAAAAACCACAACCACAGCTTTTCACAAAAAAAAAAAAAGTCAACCTGACCAAGGCAGCAAGAATTATTTTCATCAAGTTTTGTAACACAGCAAAGTATCCACAACTGAGAACATTGTAAAACACATTTCTGGATGACCGAAAATACTCTAAGAAGGGTTCGGTGGGGAGAAGGTATTTATACAGAATGTTGTTCTGTTCACATTAGCAAGGAGAGCGTCATTTTTCAGCCATGTTTTACCTTGGTCCAACGTACAACCATGTGAAAGAAAACCTGTTGCTCAAGACTACAGACCCTACAAGACCTTAAGCACAAACTGGACCAAAAAAAGTACAACCAAATCCATTGGACATCACTCAGCTTCGCACACAGATAAGACTGTGCCATTTTTTCCAATTTACATAAAATAAGACCAATCTAAACAAGTAACACCACAGTGAAAAAAATGGAAGCACACGATGGGAAGTATCTGCTGCCATTCTTACAGTGACATCAGTAGCAACATCAGCAGGAACACTCGTTCAGAACTGTACTCCTACGGACACAAGTCCACTTGAAGGTGAGCAGGTGTGACAGATGGCCAGCAGCACACAGGTCCTCTCGTCTCCTCAGTGGGCATTTTAGAGACAGGGCCTTTCAGAGTAATGCACTTTTTCACTTAGGTAATGTAGGATTTGGTTCTCAACCCAAGGAAGTAAAGGAAACCTTTACTTTTGCGTACATGTACATTTTATGCATGTTAAGATTTCAGAACCTTGTCCCAAACGTATCCATTTTCTATCCATTTATCTTAAAGCAACAGGACTCAAACTAAGTAAGACAGAAGTACTTTGAAGCCTACCTTTAAAAAAAAAAAAGAAAAGAGGCTCCAATTTGTTTTGTTATATAAAGCCAGGGTGGAGACAGCTACACTGATTTTGTGACTAAAGCACTTCCATCTCACTTCAAATTCAGACCTCTTGGTAAATTCTCAGAGCAGCCATACTCTAATGACAAGATTGTTTTAATGGAACCCAGTAGCAGAAAACAGACAAAGTGCAAGTGAATGAGTAAATACTAACACGTTCATAACAGAAGCACATCATCACTGCGTTTCCAGTGGTGCTCACCCTATGTAAATGGACTTGAAAATACGGAAAAGGAAAGCAAACCAAGATGTTAATAACCAACAATTAAGGCCAAGTTTAGCACAAAGTTTCATCAGCTCTTGAACTTCATCAACTTCAGGATTTAAAATAAGGATTTTTTTCAGATGTTCAATTGATCAACTAGAAAGAGGATGGAAGAGAAAGCAGATGGTCTGCATAGAGGAGAGCTACAGCTGTCTCCTCATTTCTGCTCCAGCTTCCCAAAATTGTTGTGCACAGCGGGGATTCTGGAAGTCACATTCAGTAATAACTTCACACAAGATGCCAACTCCTTCCCACGGTTTTGACTGCAAACTCTGAGAACATCGATCACAAGTGATCCAAAAATGCAGCAACTAGAATTGTGCAGCAGACAGACAACCCACGGGCCAATCTCCTCATGCCTAGAGGAGCATCACAGGTTCTTCGGACAGTGTTAGAGACTTGGTCTGAAGGAAGGGCACTGGGCAAGGCAGGAAGAGGCAGCAGAGGTTATCACCAGCAGCAGACATCACCTGCACACCAGGTTGGTCTAGAATCCACATCAGAGCAGGCTGGGGGACAGCTGTCAGCTTCGATTGCTCTCCTGATGAGTTCAAAAGCAGAATGTTTTAACACTCAAATGCTATTAATGCAACTAGAACAGATTGCTAGTTAACCAGTAGTAGTACATTCAAGAGCACAAGATACTCGGCCCTGAAAGGTACAGGTGAGAAGAGTCAGCCTATTTGCATCCTTAGATAACCTTCAACATTGTTTCAAGTCAGCACTAAGATGAACAAATACTAACAGGAAGGGCATGGGGACCCTTACACTCTTGAAGCATTTAAAAGTTCACAGTTCATATAAACTTTTTAATCCAACAAAACAAAGATCATTTCTTCCTAAAGAGGTTAAGAAACTGGCCGTAGTGTGCTGTCCCTATCGAAATGACTTTACCTACATAAAGAATGAATTTAAAAATTAGAGTATGCATAAAACAGGAGGATTTAGCTGCACTCCTGTACTTGGCATTCCCAGTTACACACGCTGCTTAAATACAGTACGCATAACACTCAGCTGCTGCGCACTGCCTGAGCCCAGCACATTTCTGGAAGAGGAGGAAAAGAAGGGAGAATGGAGGCCACCCTTAAAAAATCCCAAGAAAGTCGCATGGATGAGGAAGCCAGTTGCTCTTTGCTTTTTACCTTCTTCCTGTACATTAGACAGTAAACTCATTACAAAAAGGGCCACCTTGTCTTTCCCATGCAGCAGTGAGCCTAGCTGAGCTGCTGCAGACACGGGTGAGCAGCAGGAGGGACTGCTGCAGCCCTCTCACGGCTGTCGCTCCTGGTGGCACATCTGTCAGGTACACGGAGGAGAACACGTCCCTCTGCATGAGGTCCTGCCCACGCACACAGCTGCGCCCCGTGTGGCCCCGAGGTGGTACTTTGGAACCAGACAAGGAGAGCAACTTGTCAAATCCTTTAATTTCCATGACACTGTGAAGCAGTCAACAGGGGAAAAGGTAGTGGAGGAGCAGGGCCAAAGATGAACGTCACATTACAAATAGTAAACAAAGCTTCCTACGAATGCAAAAACTGTTACTGTACAGTAACCAATACTGCTATTTATCATCTTAAGGTGTTAAGTATTGACAGTGTGCTTTACACTTCGAAGAAATCCCACAGTATTACAGCTCTGCCACTGCACTTAATATTGTGCTACCAACACAGAATAAAGCCAAGAAATGGCTGATCTAAAACATCTAATTTACATCTATTTTTTTGGTCTTGTGTGGTATCTAGTTGAAGATGGAAGCATTTATGTGCTTTTTGCCTCCTAAGAAGTGAGGCAGATGTTAATGTTACTAAGATCAGTTGTATATACCTTGAAGGTATAGACCACCTGACTCTACATGAGTCAAAATACTAGGAATGCATCGTCATATCCATTAATGAATTACCAGTTGCGTGTATTTAAGTGACCATATGCTTCTGTGAAAAGTATACAGTGACCTGTATCTTACACACAGGATACTTGAAAGTACCATTGTATCTGTAAGGAGTTCTCCGTAAGCATGTCATTTTCAAGGCCAAACATATCATAATGCAGACAGCGCTACAATATCAACAGTTGGTTTTTAAACAAAACACTGTCAGTAACTGCACAGAGTAGTTCTGAATTTCTTATCCACCGTGGAAACCACACAGCATCCTTAAGCATCTGTCATATTTCAGTGTAAAATATTCTCTTACAGGCTTAACCCACACATCTCTCTGACTACAGAATCCAGAAGGGGTGGGAGCAGGCACGGCTGTAACATTCATTTTGGAAGAGTTTTCAAGTTTTGCCTGAACCTCACAGGCTCATTGGCAGGAGCTGCCTCTGCTCAGCTTAAGTAATTGCCCAACTCGCTTTCAGAAGTTGCACGCACCTCAGAAGCCCATCTCCTCCTATGGTCTTGGATCAATGATGCCGGGACAAATCTCTCCAAAACATTGTGTCTCTAACTACTGAGAGAAGTGCGAAGACCAAGACCTAGGCTGGTGCACCCTCCCTAGATCTATCCTTCAAATCCATTCATTCAGTTTCAAAGTCCGTATTTATATAATTGTCAAAATTGCAACAGAAATACTTTAACAAAGCTAACTAGCCTCACACACAGCTCACCTGCCCCACTAAGACACTAGGACAACTTTGGTCATACTATCACTTACGTGGACAAATGGATGCATTTCAGATGCTGTTAGCTATAACAACAACACATAAGGCTGCAAGCTCTGAGAATACCTGAATTATGCCCTTATAAGAAAACGCCCCATGTTTAAAATGTAAACATTCTCTAATTACAGCTCCCTGTTCTTGGCTGAGGAACTGTGACTCAGAAAACCTCTCACTACAATGTCGGCATTAAACAACAGAAAGAGATGCTTGTAAATCTTAGTAAAATCAAGCAGTTTTACTTTAAGTCCTCCAAGACTCGGTACAACAAATCAACAGTCAGTTTAATAAGCCTTGAATTCATACTAATCACACAAAAAGTAACTCCAGCTTATTTGCTACAGCAGTATTTACACTATGCCCCAGTTCAACTCAGAAAAGGCAGCCTGCAAAAAAAACCAAGAAATTCTCAGGTACACTGGAGCTTGATTTTTGAAACTTTCTAGGAAAACAGAAAGAAAAAAACAACCCTCACATTCACACACACACACACAGCTGTAAGCCTACAGCCCAGTGCAGCCATCTCAGGGGGTATCACTGAAGAACAGCCCAACAGCTTCTGACACAGGGTTTATCTCAGAACCCTGATGGAGAGTTAGTTGTCACAGCCTGATCACACACAAGACCTCAAACTACAGAGAGACATGCTTCAGTTTAACAGAAACCTAACCAGGAACACTAACTGATCCACTACGTACAGGACACATACCGAAGGTGTCCCTGTTCCAATCTGTTTGAAGATTACCTGTAGCAGAGCAGCACAAAAATGCAAATAAATTTTGAACAGCTGGGGTTTTGTTGGTGGGTTCTGGTTTTGTCTTTTTTATATATTTTATTATTCTTATAGACTGCTTATAGGATTCCTAAGGCAGCAGTGATGTTAAGAACAATGACATTACCACACACTGATGCCATTCTGAATGTAAGGCCTCTGGGCATTTAAACTGTAACATCACAGAAATTCATACTACCAAGCTTGAACACACAAGCTTTACTTACCAAACCACCTACACCATCTCTATAAGCTTAAAATATAATTTATGGTATCTACACATGTAGTCCTATATACATGTTTGTGTGCACATTAAAAAACAGGCTAGCGAAAGATACTGGATTATGCCACTGAACAGAAATCCTGGTAACTACAGTATAAATTCAGAGAAATAATTTACTTCAAATTAAAGAAGATTGTAAAAAACAAAACAAAACCTGCAACTGCAGCCTCCTAGACCTGTGCTACTTGCATGGCTTACAAGTACTGCTTATACACAGGAATTTACACAGAATTTTACAGGGATGTACTTGGTATTGAGTGACCTCCATGGTACAACATCTTTACAGAACTGGAAGAGCTGTGACACGGGGTCTACAGAGCTTTTTTTTTTTTTTTTTTTTAAACAAAGCACACTAGGCTCAGATTTAACACTGAAGTTAATCTTCATTGTGTGGCTCACTATTTGATAAGACATTGCCTGACTACCAGTAAAGCAACCTGGCATTTACAGCTGGGAACAGAGAGCTGAAAACGCTGGCCTTCCAAGAAAGCTTCATGCTGTCAGCCGACTGAGTCCGACAGGAACTGTGGTCTCTACCAGTTACTTTCATTTGTAAAACATTTAGTGGAACTGCTTATCTACCGTCAAGGATGACTACTCCAAGTAGCTTACATTTCCAGTAAGGGTCATATTGGGCTTCAAGTGCATCTTTTTGTTTTTTTTAAAGCAAAGTCCCAAAGTTATAAAGAATAACTGTGTCTGCGATACACAGGAGGTACTGTACATTCAAAGGGGAGAAGGTTTGTATCTAAAGATATGAGACAGTCAATAAAAAGGAATTAATTATTCTCTTCAGCTTCCAGTCTTCAAGGCACCTCCCGCATTAACTTACTGGGAAATAAACAAGCAGACCAAAAGTTAACTGGAAAGAGAAGAATCTGACACAGCTAAGTTCCTCAGAAGCACACAGCATTGAGAAATGAGACAGGGCTGGACCCAGATTATCAACAAAAGAGCAACATAAAAAAGCTGACAAGATGACAGGAATGCCATGAGGTTGATGTTTTCAGCTCTGTTGATTGCAGGTGATTGTCAATCACAGTGTCTTCTGATGCCCGTTTGCAGACGGCTTTGTCTCTGAGTCTCTTGGATTGTTTGACCGATGAAGTTTATCTAATCCTGCAAAACATTACACAAGAAGGAAAAAATGAGATTCTTCCAAATTTCATGCATATAGCTATTGAGAAAAATACATGCAAACTAAACATTGCTTCAGCTAAGCACTCTCTCAAATCAACTACGCAACTTCTCTGAAACTATTTTAGCATAAGAATCAATGGATAGATTTACACACTCCTGGCCTAGTCATCTGTTCCCCTGCAGCCTGAAAACTCAACATCAAAAATGACAGAATGGTTTCTGTTAGTCCTACACTATCAGCCATTTTGTAGCACCATATTTAGTAGCTCTGAAAGTAACTTAACTGCTGCCAGAAGAGAGGCACACTCTAGGAAGTGCTTGGATTTTGTTTACCAAGTTCACAACTCTGGAAAGCAGTAGTCAGTGAAAACTAACACAAATACCTTTTAGACACTACAAACTGAGTCCACGTTTATAAACAAACACTGAAGTTTCACTGTTAGTCCATTCAATTTAAGCAAATACTATTCTATGGTTGTAAAAAGGTGCTTCATTCATTAGTAGACAAGAGATGCAGCAACAACCCCTTAGTATCAAATATTTTTCACACCTTTCTTGTATGGCCAGAATTGCAAATTCTTAAACGTGAAAGCATGATTTGATCAAAACCCTGTTATCAACTACAGGTTTTACTCAGCCAGTTATTAAGATTCCATGCATTCTGTACAAGGACTTTGTAAACATGTAGCACTTAAGAAAAACATCAAAACAAAGCAGCTGAGACTTCCACTAAACTACTTATAGCGAATTAATAAGCTGCTTTAAAAAACAAAAAAACACAGCACATGAATGTTTACATCTTGGAAAGCAGAATCTGAAAGCAGCCCAATATAATACACCCAACGAGAATTTAAGGATTAGGTGTCTCTGTCAGGGTAAAAGGACAGGAAAAAAAGATTAAAATGTGTTAGTTCTGCCTTCCAATTGCCAATAAATGCCAAGTTCCCCTCAAGAATCACTGACAACCACTTGGATAAACATACTCAGACTTCTGTATTCTCAGGAGCAGCAAAGAACACGTTTAGGCTCTCACAACATGGAAGAACAGTAACACTACAAGGTATCAATACCAGAGAAAAGAAATACAAAGTACAAACTTCCTAGTGCTATTATTACCTAATGCCTTCAGAAGCTCTTCTCGCACCGCAGAAGTGAACTTTCTAACCAGACATAATGTTGTCATGATTGCGAAGAGCAAGTTGTAGGACAATACAATATAGAAGTTTCCCAGCCAGTTAAACCTTCCAAAATCTCCAAGTAGATCAAATCGAGTAATTCCTGTTAAAATCGGATTTGAGGCTTGAATTAGAAGCATGATTACACTTTTAGAAAAACACACAAGTTTCACTCTGTGGAAGGGAAATAATTTCAGACAACATACAGTAAGATGTGGTTGAACACACAAGAAAACACTACCTGTCACTTGCCTCTTTGACTACCATAAAACTAAGACACTTAGCAAAATGATTCCTTAGTTTTCCTAGCAAAATGTTTGAATAATGAGAGCTCAAGTAACTTCTTACTCTAAATAAGAATTCTGCCTTTACAATTTCAATAATGATAACTAGGAAAAGTCAATATTAGAATGAAAAACGCTTGAAATTTCAGCTTCTATGAAATCTATTCCAGAAAAATGATAAAATGCATTGCGGACTTTCTTTTTGACAAACACAGGCAGTGCAGGTTCCATGAGAACCATAACATCTTACAGTAAACACTGAGCCTTTGTATGTCTGTGTTTTTCAGAGCCTCTGCTTTTGAAACTGAAGTTTAAAGACCTCTTTCCAATCACAGCTTTTCTCCCAGAGCTATCTGCCTGTACCCCAGAGTATTTGCACAGAAGGAAAAGAGCTTGGCTGAAAGATGGTGCTGACAGGTCATCTTCACAACTTTTTACAAGGGTAGACAGTGATGGGACAAGGGGGAATGGTTTTAAGCTCAAGGAGGGAAGGTTTAGATTGGATGTCAGAGGGAAGTTCTTCACACAGAGAGTGGTGAGGTGCTGGCACAGGCTGCCCAGAGAGGCTGTGGGTCCCTGGAGGTGTTCAAGCTCAGGTTGGATGGGGCACTGGGCAGCCTGGGCTATTGCCAGATCTGGAGGTTGGTGGCACTGCCTGAGGCAGGGGGTTGGAACTTAATGATCCTTACGGTCCTTTCCAATCCAAGCCATTCTATAATACACAAATAATGATTGTCTACGATCAGTGAGATGTTAGATACCTAAAAACTCTTGACTCAGAAAATGCCATGGTGACATGCTCTCACAGTTGAGACTAACACTGTGAAGGAAGGAAGCCGACCTTGTGCCAGAACTAAAATGGCAGCAGAAACTATCCCTGGTTCTGCAGGGTCTGGAATTGTTTTCTATCATCTTATTTTTAAAAAGGTTGAGGCCTTTGAGAACTGCAACTTCACCAGTGATACTACGTGAAGAGAAAGAACGAGAGGTCAGCTACCTTCCTTTCGAAGGTAAGCTCAGCACTTTGAACCTCACTGTGCCATAGTCTTGGCTCAGACCCCGAAGACTCCTCAGACAGCCTTCATCATATTAAAAGGCTTCTTGCTCTCAATCATTTAATTGAAAAAAAAACTGCAATCAATTTCACACTGGAACAGGTTGTCCCTGGAGGTGTTCAAGGCCAGGCTGGACGTGGCTCTGGGCAGCCTGGTCTAGTGGTTGGCGACCCTGCACTCAGCAGGGGGGTTAAAACTTGATAATCTTGGAGGTCCTATTCAACCCAGGCCATTCTATGATTCTATGATGATTCTATGATTCTGTGTTCAAGAGAAACATGACACGTTAAAGAAAATGAGAAAAGTTTGAAAGCATGAAGAGGGGTAAAAAAAACCAACCTAAAGTTGATCAAAACAGCAAAAGAGAGGCAAGTAGAAATAAAGAAACAGAAATAAAGCATAAGAAGAAACTGGCTGACTGAATAAGTGATAAACAGTTGAAAAATAACAGTTGTTTTCACACTTGAAGCCAAACAGTGCCCTAAAGAACATTTTCAAAGAAGCAGAGTGTTTTACTCAGGCTGCAGAGCTACAGGAAAACTGAGAAAGTCAAACTCGAATGTATAGACCTCTGGACCCACAAAGGAAAAGAAACAAAACAGGCAGAACATTGGGTGAATTTATCTATACACAAAGGGGTTCCAAAGAATAGCTGGCAATGGTGTAGGAGTTATGAGGACAAACAAAAATGAGGCACGACACTTCTGTAACATAAGCTACACATTTTCCTCTTACAAATACAAAAAAGTCACTGCTCATGAGAAAATCAGACAGCATCATTCTGTAGGCGTGCTGGGGAAAAGATTAACAAGCTTTTGTGACTCCTCAGCAGCACAATCTACACAGCCTGTAGAAAAAAAACAGTTCCCAAGACTGCAGCTTGAAAAACTGCTCAGAACTGAAAGCTACATCTCTAGAAGACATATCCATGAAAGTTCACAATTTCCCAAATGATGCACTAAAAAAATTGTTCAAGCTTAAAAAAAAACAAAAAACTGTTCAGGTTAAAGAAGAAACACTACTATAAACTATATTTGCAAATGAGTTTCATACCATGTTTTGCTCAACCATTATGAGCAAGAGAAGAATTCTGGGAAAGCTTTTGTATTAGAAAATTCCATTTTGTTCGCAATTCCTTGTTTCTGTATTTCTGTCTATTAAGTGCCCTGTTCTCCATTTGCCTCATAACATTTAGCAATATGGTGCTGGTGGGAAACACTTTTCAAGCAGGACTACTAAGGCTGAAAAGCTCTGATAAAATTAGTTAAGCTCAGTAAAAACTGTAACTAACGTGGAGTAAGAAAGATTATAGACATCTCATTCGCATGAGAGTGCTATTTAACATCAAAAAACTCTGGTATTTCCATCTTTAAAACTTGAAAAAGCTCCATACATGTATCAGATAACTTTTGCTATTTTACCTTGCGCATAATAATCTTTAGCACTTTCTGGACAGTCTAGAAACTTGCTTATTTAATGATGTGAAAAGACTATGAATCTGCTTAACATATTTCTTTCTTTTCACCTCTTCAGTCCCACAGGGCAGTAGCATGTAGTGCAACACATGTTGATATTTTTGCAAAGCACCACATGACTCACTGTACTCTAACACACTCCATTAATCCTGTTTGGACAGCTGTGTCTGTGCATTTGTTAGCTGTGTGTTAATTGTTCCATCTTTTTTCTTCTTTTATCTATCTCTATGGCAAACTATTCAGGAATTTCATTTGTCGGCCTTTTTTTTTTTTTTTTAAAGTGAGTTTTACCATTAATCTGTTTCCTATGAGACAACAATGCACCCAGCATGTATACTTTCTTCCACAGAAACCATTTATTATCAACCATTAATCTCATAGATCATTAACAATGATTTAAAAAAAAAAACAACAAATCATTAATGCAGTAAGAGAGCAGACACAATCCTAATGTTAAAATTCTATTTTAATACACTGATTTTGTGACATAACATCTTTCTCAGCGCTAGAATTGTTGTACAAAGGTCTTAAACTAGCTGCATGCTAACACTGCATTAAATACATGGCTTATTCCTTTGCATTTTTATTGAGTTTTGCTACAGTTCTGTGTTAGTTTCTTTTTTTTTTTTAAATGTGAGAATGTACACATTAGGATTCATCTTTCCCACATGAATTACATTGCAGTCATTCCGTTGTTAATCATGTTAAGTTTCTTTTTGTTAAAGAAATGATTTACTAAGTAAGACTCATCTGCAGATATACACCACAAAAAAATACAGTATAGCTTACTGGAAAATACTAGCTACTCTTGATTTGACTGTATTCTGGTCGGGAATTATTAGCTACGTAACTGCTGTTGAGTCCAAGTAGCTGCTCTGTAGGCCTGAGCTTTAACTCAAACTTAAGACATACAGTCTGAGATAGTGGGTTTTTTGTTGTTTAATACTGCCAATTATATTAACATTAGCTGCAAGCATCTTCCACTACTTAAACATCTACTTTTATGTACTTTGTAATAGCCTTGCAATCTAACTTTAAGAATTCAAGCTAATTCAAGTAATTCAACAAAACTAAGATACAAAGCATCTTGAACATCTTGTCTTTCCAATTGGCTACGCCGTTCACTTCGAATGCTGCTGCTTGGTTCTTAACAAAAACATCAGAATTGCTTCAGCTCTGCACTGTTAGATTCAAATGGCTTGTATTCTAGAACTGAAGGAATGCGAAGTGCAAGCAGACTTCAGGGAATATGAAAGTAGCCTGGTAATCACAGTGCCAATTACAATTAATCAAAAAAAAACTGTAATGATTCTTTGCTGAAGGCATTTCCACGTAATGTTACTTCACTTTATATCTGAAATCCCCAAATGTATTTTCTCCATAAAAACAAAGCACTGTAATTTGACTGTGAACACGGAACTATTTTATACTGCCTTGTATGTACAGTGTGTTCTTCTCAACACCTCCTCTTTCAAGAATTTGAAAATCTGACCTGCCTTTTTAAAACAGTGTTCTCTAGAAAATGAGGTGTGGTTTTTTTTTTTAAATGCACACTCTTCAGTACAATAAGCAGCTTGTGTTATAGAAAGGGTCCCAAACACAGACAACAGCATGAGTTACAACTACAGGTTTTGTTGCTCGTTTTTTTCTAAACCAATTATTAAATGTCCTTTATCCTAATATTCTGTATTGTAACATTCTACGTGTCACTTACCCAGTGTCCTTGACATCACTGGCAAAGCAGAGCTCAGCACCAAGATTGAGACACAGTTTCCAATTATCTGTTTGAGAATGTCAAATAACATTGAAATGGTAAATGGGATTGTTAAAGGAAAAAAAAGATTTGGTGAAGATGAAGGAAAAATAATTCCATAAAATATTGTTCAAAGTGAACCTTCAGAATTTTACAACCCGTTGGTAGCCCTGATTACCTCTGTGACAACTCTCCATGGGAGGTTACACAACTAATCATCCAGGAGTTTAAAAAAATCAAATATGTATTCATTTTTTTTACTCAAAGTGTTAAGTATGTCTAGATTCAAAGCTAATATGCTGCAAAGCATCGACTATTTAATTCCTGCAAACTTTTTAGAAAAGAACCATTCCACGAGCTTAACTAGATGACTGATATATCAGCTTAAGCTTTGTATGTAACTGCTTGCAGGACCAGCGTTACTTTAAAAACATTACAACAAAGAGTTTCCTTTCAATTGAATGCCTGTTGACCACTTTAAATAGTATGAAAAAAATCACAGCTGTTAGATTTTACACTAGTTTTTGTAAAGCCTTTTACAAAGAGTAATTGAAACTTCTTTCTCTCAGGAGGGATCACTTTCTTCAGCCCTAATTCTATCAGAATTCAAAAGAAAAAAACAAACTTCTTAAAAGAGGGTAGATATACATGCATCGCTATTTATTTCTATACTATTTTTGGTGCACTGTAAACAAACTATACAAAACATTAAGAATATCCCAACTCCCTAGTAATCTACTACACCCACTCCACATGTTTACCTACTTTCTCACTTCCACTAACTTACGTAAAAATGTTTTTATCCAATATCTTTTCTTCACAGTGAAACACACTGAATATATAATTAAATTCAACATCTCTTCCTTGGTTACTGATCACCTCCCCTTGTCAGCTGTGGGAATATTTGGCCAAAAAAAATAAACATGTTCCTCAGCATTAGGTAACAGCATTCGTTGTTCTCAAGCTAGTGGCAAATTGCAGAAAGTCAAATTAGCCTCAAACTGCAAAGCGTTGCTGAATAGACCTCCTTAGTCTTAGTTTAATTATTCAAATTTGAATTACTCTGTCTGTATTACTTCTAGCAACCAAGTTCTTCAGATTTCAAACAAGCTCTCTGAAGTACAGTTAGCACAATCAAAGTTACTCATTAGCAATACGTTTCCTTTGAAAAAAAGTTCTTTCACCAGCTTTTCTATAGCTAGTTAACAAGCTCTGCTATTCCCAGCTTTTTACAAGTGAATGGATGCCATCCAAACTAAACAGAGCACATCCTTTTTCCCACTCATTCAGCATTTTGAAAATCTTCCAGTTTGTGTTTACGCAGCTTACAAACAAATACTGATCACTGCAAATGAGCCATTCAGGGCAATTACTAACTAAAAGAGTCAGTTTGTCTTCGGTGGCAAGAGAGAGGAGGGGGCTATCACCATCACAGACTTCACCTTACCTTTGTCATAGTTGTATCATCCTTCCTGGGAATGAAATTTTCAAAAAAACGAAGACTGTAGAAGCCGACGACAGAGGACACCATGAGATAGCTGTGAGAATCAAGGAAAAAGGAACCTCCAAAGAATGTAAGTTTCACTCAAGTTCTCGGCAGTCTTCTAAAAGTCTTAAGAACCAGAGGAGAAAAAAAAAAAAAAAAAAAAAACACTTCGAGTGCTTTAGAAGGACTGACCTATATCTTTCTTCTTTTTAAGCGTCTTAGTAAATTACCAGTGTCTCAGAAAACTAGACAGAATACTTGTTAACAGACAGAATTCTTAAAAAAAGGATACAAAATCAAAATGATTTCAAGTGCTGCTCCCACAAAACCAAAGGTGGATAGGGATGCATTTCCTATTCCAGGTCCCTAGGAGAAAAATACTTTGTATAATTTAATAACATACATGCAACATATATACAGTTAACTTAGACATCTTAGACAAAACAAAGCTTTTTCTTAATTAAGGATCATTCTGATGTTCTAAACCTGCAGATCTCACATCCCTTGCAATTGCATCATCTAGCTTTCAAACTTGAGTGAAACGTATTAAGTCGGAAGTTTCACAATTCATGCACATTGCATCTACGCATCATACTGGCGGAGAACTCCAGAAACTAAAATGCAAGATCTCCAAAGACAACTAGCTGTTTGCAATGCAACAGACAGAGCAGCCAACAAACTAAATAGCTTTTACAGCTCTGCAACCTCATATAGAGCTACAGCCAGGGGAAAGCATTATCAAGTTAATAAACCAACCCACACCACCCTTGTGATTAAAAGGACTGCTACTCAGTGTGCTACTCTTTACTTCATAGAAGTTGTTTTGTTTATCACAGAGGAAAAAAAATCACATTTTGAAAGAAAGACACAATGACCCAAACACCTTCTCATATTGGTTTTTCACTACCTTTTCTTTTCTTAAATTGAACATTTCTGGACAGTATAAAAGTAGATCACGCCAGAAATATGCAAAACTCCAGATTAGTTATTTACATGACCGAATCATTTCACCTTTGTAAAGATTCTGGACTGGTTTTATTAAGAACTCACTATCCCATGAAATAAATGCTTCAGCAGGTCTGAAATCCAGAAGCAAAGTTAGAACTCAACTTGCATTTTCGTAAGGTCTCCAAAGCATTACCAAAACTACAGACATCACAGAAAAGAAGTTTACTTTACCCCTGATCCTTTTGGCATTGCAGTCTCATCAACCAACAGGTAAAGAATGTTGAAAGCAACTAATAGGACTGAGATGGACTATGAAGAAGGAGAAACAGTCTGATTACTTAAAACGTATTCCACATCTGAACAATGAATATATATGTATCTCTCCACCATAACTCATAATGTTGAGTTCTTTTAAAAGGATCAGGAAGAGTATCAAGTTTATTGCTTAAAGATATCACCCAGAATTTTTAGAACACCATCCCCAAATGACTAAAGAATTCTTCATTCTTCTTCCTTTAAAAAAAATGAAATTCTTACTGTCTCAATCAGTAGCAATATCATAACAGCTGGATACACTAAATTCCTTTCCCAAGCGGAAGCTTTTTTCCGACGTTCTGTTCAGCAGAGAAACACAGAAGCATATTACCATCGATCAGCTTAGAGTAAAACAAGCAACAATTATTTAGGGTTCTATAAACTCTTGGATGTAGATAACAAAGCAATCTTATCTCGAACTGACACCAACCAACTCATCATAATATCCACTCTGAAGAGTGGTACAAAGCAATGCCAAAAAATGAAGCCTCCTCTGAGGAAAGTTAGGGAGAAGTACAGAAGCAAATTTTTCTTTCTTGTTTAACCGAGTGCTTCCACCATAGCATCTTTTTCCTCTGGCATACTGTAGTTTTGCAGAGGTTAAACTACAATGAATTTTAAAACACTTTGTTTACTCAGTTCATAAAGTCTTCTAGATAATGGTGCCATATTCCAGACCTGCCTTCTATAAGGTAATATTACACTGAATATTGAGATATATAATAGAGGGCAGAACTGTATGTATATTTTAGAATAAACTCAAGGGTAAGAAGGGAATTTAAGCATCTAAACTTTTTTCTTTTATCACATAAATGACAAAATAGGAGACTAGCATACTTGAGACGTACTGACATTCAATACGTCGAAAAAGAAAAGCCAACAGCTTCTTACTGCAGCCTTACCTTTGCACACTGATAAATGCAAAGTACTGCAAGCCTGTGAACAAGTAGGGAGACTCCTACTGCGTGGCTGCCAAATAATCACAAATGTCACAATCTATGAAAAGATTGTGCTACTGAGCTCCATGCCAGGACTCCAAGTACAGCAAATTCTTTATAACTGTTAAGATCCAAATCAGACTCTTTAAAATATTTGTTAGGCAGGGACAATGATTCCATGCAAAGCAATTCTAGTTTGAAAGGACTGCAAATGCACATACTTAGTTAGAAACAACTGGAATTAATCAGGTGACTGCTGCAAATTGAACACAGTATCTTAAGGTCACTTAAACCACAATCCACGTAAAACAGTATGAAAAACATATGTTACCTAGATTTGTTTTCTTGCACTTCACTTTTTCAAGCTCCCGTTCCAACTCCACTGTCTGGTTTTCCACTGTGGAAGATATCCCTTTTAAAACACAAGACATCATTTTGTTTTGGATGGGACCAGATACGGTACTGCAAGACACACTGAAAATTCACATTTAGGAGACATCACATTAATACTTGTGGGTTCAAGCTGCAGGTGTCTTTCTGATAGTCTTCAACTACTTTTCAAAAACCACT
The DNA here is from genome assembly GCF_002078875.1 of Numida meleagris. NCBI lineage: Eukaryota > Metazoa > Chordata > Aves > Galliformes > Numididae > Numida > Numida meleagris. The sequence continues at coordinate 7,787,464 of NC_034410.1, forward strand.
AATGGTGTGGCAGGCCAACATGGAATGGCTTGTATGCCTCATTCTTTTGCCTCCATATGACTACCATATCAAGAAGCAAAGAATCTCTGGACGCCCTTCATAAGTGTTATTATTTAGCAACTTAAAGAAAAAAATGCATTTCTGCCCTCAAATTAAGCAACGTGGTGACTGCACCTCCATTTTCAACTTCTACCTCTCCTTCCCTTTTCTTAGCCTTTTATACTCTGCCTACTCAGTATCTCTACTGCTGCCCTGCCTGTTGCAGTTTCTTCTGCCCTTATCTCTGTTTGACCACCAGCCCATTGTAGTCAGCCTCTCTGTGCTGCAGAGCTCCGACAACAACCACAATTCAATCTTCCTCACAGCCACCCATGAGATCCCATTCTTTCATACTCCTTTTTATAGAATATACATGTCACTAACTCCTCAAGCTCCTTCCTCTATATCAGCTGAAAACTGGCAACTATATTAGCTCTTCTCTGCCTTGGGCACATTCTGCCTAGAAATTCCTCATCAAATCTACTTTTTCTCCCCCCAGCAGCTCTAGGGAAGCCAGCCCATCTTCACTCTTCATCCTTTACAACCTCTGATTGTCCTTCAGCCAACCAAACTTTCCAGTGCAAGCACACTTAGGTTTCTACCCTTGACTCCAGTTGCTGGCCATTCTCTACCCTTAGCCTCACCTCTGAAGGCAGGCTAACCTGCAATACCACAATATTCCAGTTGTTCTTTTTTTAATGCTAATAAATTTCTATGAGACTAATTGTCTCATTGCATGAACAGGCTTTTATCCCATATCTTTATCATTTGCCTACAAAAACTAAATAGCACTTAGGATGCTGGAACACTAACACTACTTTATAGTCCAATTTCATTGTTTCCCTATTTTCTCCTGTCTGTTGATCAATCTAGCAATTTCAGTACAAGGTATGAAAGTAAATTTCTCATCCTCCATCCTTCACATTTTTGCAGTACTCTGCAGTGTGAGGTCGTATGTGAAAATTAAGATAAGTAAGTCGGTGAAACTTTTACTCTTTTTAATTCAGAGTATGAATATAATTTCTCAATGCAGACATTTTCAGCATAAAAATCTTTCAGAAATTCATTTCTGAAACGTTTCACTGCATGTTTCTTTCACACATTTTTGCATATAATTTCCTTTGTGTTATGTTTATCTTTCATATGTGTGTTATATCACTAATATGGTAATATTTACATTGGCTTCGAATCTATAAAGATCTCAAATCCCAGAACTAACCACAAAGATGTACAAATACTGTTAGTTCTAACAATTTTCATTCGCTTGAACTGAAGTGCCTGCAATGGTCACATATACACATTGAGAAATGAAACTAAGTAATCAAAATATGGCGGTGATTTTTTTTTTTTAAAGAACAAAGGTTGTTCTGTGTGTTTGTTTTAATTTTTAAACAAGTCTCATGATCATTATAAAAATCAGCTGATGCATTCTCTCCTCTTAAAACAGCTGTTTTATGGAGAGATGAATTAAGAACATAGCTTTAGAGTTCAGTGGAAAAAGTCTCCAGAACCTTAATGGAAGCAGCTAAAATAAGAAAACTTGCGTTAGCATCTGACATTTTCTTCTCCATAATTGACTTAGTGGACTCTGGGGAAAATCTGTATTTGAGGTATATGCAGTTTTTTCCCCTTACAATATAAGGATTCAGAGCTCAAGACTGATATCCATGGGAGTCTTTCCAACGAAGTCAGCATAATCACGTTAAATCTCTAATGCAACACTTTCATACAAATACTGAATCATATCTAGGTGCTGCTGTGGTTCCTCCTTAAAAGTAGTAGCAAACAGGTTGCTATACAAAAGGATATTTTATGAGAAGGGAAGGTGAAGTTTCAGATCAGTCAAAAGAGTGTTTGAAAAGGATGCAGCTAAATTCTTAAAAGCTCTGTACCATTAGCTTTATTTCAAACTTGCACAAAGTTCAATGTCAGCGCTGTCTAGCCAATAAATCAAATTGGTAGACGAGACTTGTTTGGACTAGCAATGAAAAGTTAGAAGGGATTCTCCAAGAAAGCCACAAAGCAGCTCATTTAAGGTCAATTTAACGGTATTATTCTGTTTTTCTTCCAGCCCCGACATAAGATTTCAGTACCTCAAAGGAAATTGTAAGAGTATCTATTTGCATTCCCCCTAGGTGATTGGCAGTTCAACACCAATTAGTTCAAAATTACACTGTTACTAGCGTGCAATAAAAACAACACCTTTCATCTTTCTTACATAAGTAAGGATACCTTCAGAGCCAATAACTTTGATCAAGTAAGTATTTTTGATCCTACCCCACCCGTCTCTTTGGATTCAGGAAAACTAATAGCCAAAGGCAACTTTTTTTCTTTTAATATAAAAAAGTCCCAGCTTTATACTTCAACTGCAGGAGTGATGTGGGTACTGAAATATAATACACTGGAAACAAACATTTTCCCAAACCCCAGTATCTCTTCAACAGATAAAAATACTAGGGTAGATAACGCGATCAAACCTCGCCCTCCCTCCTCCTCCAATTTTCACTTCTACACTGGAGAAGGGGGAAAATTAATTTTCACAAAGAAAACAAGCAGTTTCCCAGATAGATTTGTGTTCAAATAAGAGGAGGTTTACATAAAAATTTATCAATTCACCACAGCCACAGTAGTTACATCTACACTAAGAAAGAAGGGCACAGCTCACACAGCTGAGCTCTTCCTCAATAGACGTTTTACCCAGCCAACCCAGTGGGAACAGTGATTCATGCTAGCTCCAACTACGTCCAGGCACTGTCTGAGGAAACATTAATTAGGACTGACCACAGTAATGCTAGGTGTGAAAGCAATTATTCCACCATGAAATAATCAGCACTGATCACCACCAAGTATTGCTTAAGGCTGTGAGGAAAGGCCGAGAGATCTGGGACTGCTCAGTCTGGAGAAGACTGAGGAGGGATCTTATCAATGCTTATAAATATCTAACACACAGGAATCAAGCAGATGCAGCCAGGCTCTTTTCAGCGGTGCCCAGTGCTAGAACAAGTAGCAGTGGGCCCAGACTGGAACACAGAAGTTTTCTAGGGAACCTGCTTTAGCAAGGGTCTGAACTAGATCTTCAGAGGTCTTTCCCAATCCCTGTGCTTCTGGGATCCTATGAAAAATGGAATCTGTGTTTCTGGTATAATTTGTGTGTCTTAGAAAGACTTCTGGCAGAGAGGCTGAAACTTTCCAGCCTTGCCACATAAATGAGAACTGTACTTGATTACTTAAATAATTACTCGCAAAAATCTTACAGAATGCCATGTGCATTTAACATCCACCTCCACCTACATGCTATTCAGAAGTTAAGCTAAAAAGCAGATAAAATCTTAAGTCCACTAATTTTCTCTGTATATTAAGTGTACATGTTTTTGAGCATTCCTCCAGACAGTCGTGCCAACATCATTCCCTCAGTACGTGAAACAGGAAAACTCAATTCCCTCTTCTAAGAAGAATTAAGTGACACATCATTCACCTCTCAAGCTCTATGAGATATAAGTAGACTGCAGTTCCATTTTATGCTGAATTCTAAACAATTCATCAAAAAAGACATCAAAAAAGAATCCAATCTTCCTGCTAGCGCAGGTGACTTCCCTAACCACAAGTCCAAAATGCAGATCCAATTGAGATTCCCAGTAGGTCCATCTCACAAGTGATTGCAACAGACATCTACACAGAAAAACAATCATCTAAATTACATTCTCCTCCTCAATGGTGAAAAACACTCTGCGCTACTTCTAATAGATACTTGAATGACTATTTGTTCAGTTTTCAGTATTACTTTTTCTCATCCATAAGCACCATCACCATGACAACATAAAATATTCCGTAACAAATATTTTACAGGTGCTAGCCAACATCAAACACACAAAATTATAATTATCCCATCATAGCTTCAAAGATATTCACTCCAAGAATCTTTCTGCATGTTTCTATGTATATGCATATATATGCATACATAAATGTCAGTATAAAAACCTTTAACTTCCAATTCCGCAAATGCAAACATTACCTTTAAATTTAAATGATGCCTGATTACTCCTCCATCAGTTTTAAATATTGAAACTAAGGCCGTTATCTACTGTTATCAAAGATCCTTTCCCTGATCAACTTTTACCAGAGACTTACTGAGAATTGAAAGAATAAAAGATTGAGGTATGACTGAAAAGTACAAGAGAAAGGCAGGAAATGAAGAAAATTAAGACTAAAGTAAGTCACGACTTCCAGAGAAGACACAACAACAGATGAAAGTTGTGACATGAAAAAATCTGTTTTTCCTAAACTGAAACAACTGCATAAACTGTAGATGAATGGCTTATCCACGCAGCAAACAGCGATTTAGAAGAGATACGTACAATGTGATTTCTAGATTTAAAATTAGAATTGATGCACTTTCCGTAACCAGCCTCTGTTATCTGCAGTATTCTTTATCTAAGAAGCTGAAGTTTCACATTGCTATTAAAAATACTTTGAAACATGAACACTTTGTCAAGAACGGCAAAACTAATACTAAAATCAAAAAGCCAAAACGTATATAATTTATTCTCTGCAATTATTCATGACTGGATGCACTGCAACAATTAAATTAACCACATAGCTCCTATAATATAATGAACTGCTCCAATACTTAGGATCTAAGCTAACAAATTCATTAAACAAATGAAACAAAAAATTCCTCCAAATAAACCAAACTCCTAGCGCAGGACATTGAGCCTTCTGCTAGCAGAGTAAGTTCACTGCTCTTTGGGCAGGGATAAAATACAGTCATTTATCAATCCAAATTATTTTACAGTAAGAGTAGTGGGTTTGGTTGACTTCTATTTCATTTCTCATTCAGAATATTAACATATTAGAACTGATGAGTATGTTAAAAACAAACAGAATGCACACAAGCCAATCTTGAACACAGTAAGCAATGAATTGTAAGCTTATAATGATAGTTTCATACTAAAATCTCAAACTATTTTGAGAGAGGAGTCTATTTAACATTAAGATCAATACTCATAACTAGAAGCACTCTAAATACTGTATTTGAAGCAGTGGCAGAACAAGCATACCATTAAGCTTCCTCTGAATTGCTTCTTCCTCTAAAGTGATGATATACATCTGCTCATCTAGGTCCTCAAGAATCTGTATTTGGAAACAGAAACACGAATTGACTGAGTATCAACAGAAATAATCACTTTTTTTATTTACGTAGGTTTATTATGTTCCAGTAACCTTCATTTTGAATATATATTCTACAACTTCAAAATACAAATACAAGAAAGAACTCCATAGGAAATGAACTGATTCTGTTACAGATCTGTTTCTTTGCTGCAAGCAAACCGTTCAGTTTTTACATCAGGTTAAGACTCACATTTAATCTCAGCCTAAGGATATTAGGGGAACAGGACATTACAGTGACCTATATTCACATCATTCTATAATGAAATGGGGAGAAGATAAGCAACCTACTGACCTTTGCATTCACTTTGATTAAAACAAAACTAACTACAGATCTTGAAAAAGTAAATTAAAATAATTTCACATAAACCAGTATTTTAAGAAAATAAATTGCTATTGTATTTTGCTTCTAGCTTCCAAGAAGCCTGTCTACCTTAATGTCAGGCACTCTGAATTTAAAGCTTTCAAGCAGCAAAACAGTTGTATACATTTTCTTTGTATTTTCAGAGTTGACTTGACCGGTGAAAAGGAATGCAAGACCTAACCACACCCAAATTTTGGTAAATACAAATTAGGAAACATGACAGCAAGGTCACTAGAGTATTTGCCTATGGTACAAAATTTTCCATTCCCTCACATCACTCAGTACAACTACAGTATAGTATAGTATCTACATTTAAGAATTTCTCACAGTTGCCAGCTACCTCCAGGCAAAGCCAATTTCTCTCATTTAAGTGTACCCCTAGGTACCTTTCTGCTCTTGTATCCTTACCTCTTGAGCTCAGAACAAGAACACACCATTCAGGCATTTGCAAAACAGACAGTAGTCAATACTGGCAATTAATATTAGTGCTGACAGCATTAATATCAACACCAGAGGAAGTCTACACTAAGAAAAAAACTGAAAACAAGTATATAGGTAATGACTATAGAAACTCGGATGAACTGAAGACAGAGTTATGCAGCAGTACAAGCATTTTGTAGGAAAATACTTAAATGTTGCTGTACCTTCTCTCAGGTAGCACATAAGGACAGGTTTGTGTAACACTTACTGTTGGCTTCACCAGCAACTGACCCATTACTGTAAACATCCGTGAAAGTCCCACTGGCGTGCATACTACAGAGGAAGGAACATTACATGAAACAATCATTTGTAAGTCAAAGACCAGCTTTTCTTTGCATGCTCAGTGTCAATATGTTAAACTCCACAAGCAATCACACAGTTTTCAAGATAACAGAGATCTTCAAACTACACTCTGAGCTCTACAACTTTTTGCTATTATATCAATTTTGAACAAGACAAGCATCTCTCCTTCCAGGGCATAACTGATTTTCTTTTCCTGTCATCATGGAGATCCCACATGAGATCTTAAACTTGCTCACAGGATTACTTATTCAAAGCATGTGGCACCAGAGGCTATGCCTATTCTAGTGAAGTCAGCAGTGCCAGGAAATATTCGTGGGCGCTCAAGTTAGATTGTCTACACAAGTAAGTTGCCGTTAACTATCCCTGGCATGAGTTTGCCCTGAGCCAGTTCGTATTTTCCCAAACAATTCCCAGGTGTAGCTGTGGAGCTCACGCAGTCCAGGAACCATTATCTTGGGGCAACATGCATACAGCCACCTTTGAGAAAATGCAACGTCATATGTGTGGATGGAACGTCACAGTGGCCACTATGCTGGTGAACATCTCAGACATTTAATCTGCTCTCACAGGTACAGCTATAAGGTCAGCAGATCACAAAGATGTAAAAGTTATACTGCAACTTCAGTTGACAGGAGGCTCAGCTGTAAGATTTTAAGCTCTCTTTTCTACAAAATAACAATTTTTCCTTTTTGACAGTAGCCTGTGATAGCCTCCAGTTACGGAGCATGTATGTTTACTGGGAGAAAGGCTCAATGTGACTTTTACTCTATTAATTTCATTCTCAAGTATTAGGAAGACTAGCCTTCAAATACTGAAGAGTGTAGGAGATGGAAGGGACTCGTATATCCACATTCATGCTGTTACATTTATAGTTTACATTATCATAAAACGATGTTGTTAAAAAAGGAAATGCAGCACACAAGATGTTATAATGAATATTACATTTGTTTCCATTAACTAGTGCAACACTACAACTACTACATATTACATAAATAAACAAGCATTCACAACAGCTAACTTTAGCTAGCCTTCCCTGACTACAGAGAGAGCCTGCAGGCAAAAGAGAAAAGCAGCACTGCTGCAAATCATCCCAGCAATAAGCCTGTCGTTTCCTTACTGGTACACTGCTTCAGTGATTAGGCCACCTGAAGTTCTAACGAAGATCACCCCAGCATCTACCAGATTCCAACTGTTAAATGTTGCCCTTTCTGTTACGCAGAAAATATCTTGGAGGGCTGTAACTTACTGGAGTGATCTGGTTATATAGATTAGAAATAACTTCCAAAAAAATGGCAGTTAATCCTAATTATTTTGGTGAGTATCCCCAGAACGCACGCAGTGTTTTCAACTCTACTGAAACAAACTGCAAGACACACGTAGGAAGTTCTGTAAGCCAAGTTCCCCACTGAAAGATTTAGTCTCAAACAGACTGAACATTCATGAAAGAGAGTCAGAATCACAATTTTTTATTTCTCCCTCTCCACTACCCACTCCCTTCGTGTGGGTTTAAGAACCTCCACATAAAAAGAATCTAAGGAGACCCACTAAGTTCTCCAAGCAACACCTCTCCTAGGCTGACCTGCTTGGTTAAGTAAATGTCTCAAACTACCAATCCCCACCCTTTCTCCGTAATGACAGCCCTGTAAATGTTAGCTGTTAACCTTTCAAAACCAGAGAACAGGTGAAATCGCAATTTATAGCAAGGGAGATGTTCCAGCCCTCCCCGCACTCTCAATTTCAATTTATTTTAAAGAAATAACGTGTGGGCAGTGGAGGTGAAAAGAGCCCTGAAACAAAGTCTGATTTGGAGCCTTCTATCATCCTTCCTATTCCCCTAAGTAGGGATGATGGAACTCTGGCTAGGACTAGCTGGAATAAGATTGGCTTTTGACTGTGCTTGTTTTGTCTGGAGGTCTGCTATACAACTACATACTGGCCTGATACCAGTTCTGGATTAACTGTATTATGTTCCAACTCTTGCCTTTACAGGAATATTTTCAATTAAAAATGGGAAGAGTGTAGTTTACTGAACACAGGACAAACTAAGTGCTCTAACTTCACTCTACTGGTGATGTCTTGCAGACATTTCATGTAAAAATTGTTTTCATATGCAGAACTGGAGTCTCTCCTTTTCAAACATCTGCTCCCAGAAATTACAATTTCAGGTGGAGGTGTGAAGTGCCTCAAAATCTGAAAATAACATTGCACTTGTTTACAAACTTTAGAATTCCAACCTATCAAATTTATAACAACAGTTAAACTTATATACAATTTTCACATCCAACTTTCACAATGAACAACAGTTTCCTTCAATCTTTAAAAATAAGACAAATTACACTGGAAAAAAAAATTATGTAGATACTTACACAGAAGTAACAAGCATCCCATCAGTGATATACAGGAATATAAATATGGGAGGTAGAATTCCCAGAGGTCTGCAAAGAACACATTAGGCACAGCCTTAGCTTATCACAAATAGGCTACCTATGTCATAAACACAACTGAATTAACTCCTTTCCCTAAGCTTTCTTCCTCAGGACTGAAGAGTTTCTGTATTTTGAAGTATAAACTAAGAATTACTCAGTTAACAAATCTGCAGGCAACAAAATCCCACAGCACTTCAATGTGACAAGCATCTTCAGCTTCGAATCCTATCCCATTTAAATCGCTTGTTTTAAACACACACAACATCTTGTCCACACAAGCATGTAACGTATTAGCATGCTAAAAACTGATTTAATAAACTTACTGAAAGGGAAAAAAAAGGTATCGACTAAATTAATACAACTTCTCAACCTGTGCAACAGTCACATAGCATTTACTAGAAATAAATTTAATTGAAAACATCTGTGTCTAGAATTAAAACAAAACTAGTGCAAAGGAGTCTCTTGTTTGGTTGTTCTTTAGAATTCCATACCGTACAAAGACTCCATACTGGCAGCATCATTGTCTATGAGAGCTGAAGCCACCCATACGATTCCAAGGATAAGCAGTGCAAGAAGGATGAGCATTACAAGGGTCTCCAGAATGCGTGCTCTGATCCCCTGCGGGCAGAAGAGGGAGAAAACAGAACAGCCAGAGACCTTCAGTCAGACATTTTCAAACGTAGGAAAAACACAAATAAATAGTAGTTGCTTCTTCCTAGACAGACACCCATATTTTGTCACGCAGACAAAAGGCTAACATGTAATGTGCTTTTAAAATACAGTCCTCCGTGTGCATTAAAAAGGAAGCACTTATGGGTTTATAATGCCTGGGTTGTGTTTTTCCCCTCAAAACCATAGAAAAATGTTTTAAATTGCATACGCCTTACAGTTCTCATTAATCTCATTATTTCATAAAATATTCTTTACACTGTATGATTTTGTCTGAGCATTTTTAAAAGATGGATTACTTTTCTAATACTTCCAGCAAAGAAAGTGGATTAGCAAATTTTTATCTATGATTCCAATCAAGGGAATGGAAAGCCAATTATGGCAAATAGCCCAGCGAGCATTAAACCTTGCATAGGTACAACACACCAATTTAGTTAAAATACATCCTTCAGCTGAAATTGCCTCTGCCCCATTCCTCACAGTCTGCAGAGCCCTCCAGCGCACGCTCGCAGTAGTGCTCCTTCCCAGGCAGCCCGCACGCTGCAGCTGCATCGCTTCCAGCAGCCCCAGCCCTGAGTGCTGAGCCGAGCTGCTCTGCTAGCACACACATCACACATCTGCAGAGCTGTCACAGCAGCTGCTCGTGAGAAAAGTGTCACAGTGCTCCAGTAGCCGAGTGTAACATTTGCACATCTAAATGTACCAAAAATCTTTGCTTTATATATATACACACAATACTACAGTATGCACGTATTCACACACCGTGTTTTAATGCTTATTTAAAGCATCTTCAGATATCCTTACCATTAAGGCAACTTCAGACTGCTGTCCATATAACAATTTTATTTTTCCTCAGTTATCAGTATATGCATCTCCACAAACACGTCTTCCTGTTTCTTGTATCCCAACTTGTGTGTGTAATACTGAAAATCCACTTCACAGTTCACAGAAGGAAGTGTTACCTTATTCTTTGCCCACACACTCTCACCAACCCTTCTCTCCCTGCTTATTGCAAGACGGTAATAAACTTCACACATTTACTCTGCAAGTTAGGCTCTCAGCATAACAACAAGCGATGAATGACGACCTTAGACATCTTAACCACACGCATTTATCTCCCATAGAACACCAACTCCTCCCTGCCATCAGTCCCCTGCAGAACAGTTAGCGTGAAGGCAGCACAGGGAAAACCAAACAACTTGAGATCTTCACAGCATTTCCCTTAAGGCTTCAACAGGAGATGGAGACAAATGCCCATCAAGGCTCTCAAACATCAAACCTCATATTAGAGGTAGTATGGGTAAGAGATTAACTTAATACTACAACATATTTCATGTATAGTAGAAGTGGCTTTGAGAGTCACTTATTAAAATATAGTTTTTATAGTGCTCAAAAACTTGCTTTACTTCCATGAGTTATTGAAATTGAGCATATAAGCAAAACACATATTTTGAAAATTAAAGATATTCCATAGGCACGTTAAATACCAACACTGTGAATTTAAGCAACAGGTTACCAGAAAACCCATGTATTTCAGTTCAGTCTGTATGGTGTTTCCCTACCCCAAGTCACAAACTTCTTACGGACTTGAAAAACATATGTAAAACAGTGACCTAACCTAAAGAGGTAAATAAAATATGTTAAACCTTCTGCATTTACCTGCATCTGTCCTTCCTTCAGTACAGGATAATGACACATAGCCTTTGCTTTGCCGCAGAAAAAAGCCACGCTGTTAGAAGAAAACCCAAAACATTCAAGGATGCATACAAACAGACCTGCTGCAAGCTTTACAAGAAGCTTGAAGACTGCTCTCCTAAGCAAAGGAAAAAGCAAAGCTGTCCTCTGGGTTTCTGACAGCCTCAGCTGTGGATTTGTAGCTTCTCTGTTACAGAACACACACGTAAATGTCAGCCTCTCCAACATGCTTCACAGCAATGGCTTCTTCTGGGCAAAGCTGGAAAATATTTCATCTCATGTGGAGCCCAGAACATTGAATTCTCCTCCACTGGATGGATGGAGGAGTACAACTGCACTACGATGTAGCACAGTTGGTATCAACTGTAAATATCTTCCTTCCATGTTTACTGCAAGTTTTCTCCGAGGAGAAGATTAGGATGGACCGTGCAAATAATGCTCTCAAAAGAGGGAGACGACCACAGCCAGAGGTAACTATTCCTTCTTGCCAGAAGGACTACATGCTCAAACTCCACAAACAGCAAGTTACCAGCATAATCTGTCCTTCCCATTACCATTTTTCACATGCTACTCAGATAGATAGATCCCATCTTCTCTTGTTCTCACTAGTTCCACCTATCTCCACATTCACAAAATACATCAACAATTTTGTAGACTCATGTACATACTGAAAAGCAGGAGTGACAGCTCACTCTAACGCTCCAAGTTTTTATTTTTGCATTATACACGCACAATAGGATTCAAAAATTGATGATCCATGGAGTGTGCCACAGCAACTTTTTTTTTTTTTTAGCAGAAAGTAGGCTTATTTGTTCAGGTAGTTTTGCTTTTTGTTTCTCAAAAACGTAAAGCTTGAGCATTAAAACTAGTCACATCTTTAAGAGCTGGTAAGAAAACTGCACTCCTGAATGAGGACAGGGAAAAAGTAGGCAAATACATGCAAGAGAAGCGTAACATTGCACTGAAAGCAAAATTATGCAAACAAACCTTGAAATCCACTGCTGATTTTTTTTTTCTAATTTCTTTGGAGCAAATACCTTCTGACTTTTTCATTTTGGCTTAACATTTCTCCTTTGAGTCATTTCACTTTTCTTCTCTCCCACAGCCCCATTACATTACTCAGCTTCCTTAGAAGGACAAAAATGTCATGGTGCATCTGCGGCACAGAAAATATTACCACTGCTATTTCACATGGACTCCATTTATTCAACTCTTTGTGTGAAACAGAACATCAAGTTTAGAGTTTGACATCTTCAGAAACAGCTGCAAACCCATCTAAAACAGCAGCTTGTAAGAGTACATTTATGGTTCATGTTCAGTCTGCATCATATCTGCCTTGAGTAAAGAGCTAACAAATGCATACAATGTGGAAAAAGAGGGGCGGGTATGCAAAACTACCTCAAGTTAACATTTCAACTATGAAAGGAAAAACAGTTGTATAATGCTAAATCTTAATGTCAAAGAAGCAAATGCATTTGAGTCTCCTGGAAATGTCCTTTGATTTCTTGCTGGTGTGCAACTGGAAACCACTGAAATCTTTACCACAAGTGTCAGAGGTGAGCTATCAGCAAGTTGCATGTGCAGGTACATACATGTGTGCACATACACACAGGGTTAAGGCAAGTTCAGTTGTTTAATTGGGAGAAAGTCTCATGTGCACTTGTGATCATTGTTTAATATTCCCATGGAAACTAAACTGATTACAAGAAAGAATAAGGGGAAAACAGTTCATGTTTTTGGTTTTCTGTATTGTTTTCATGAGGAAAAATGATGATGATTGAGTCCTCATCTGGTCTTCCTTTCTGTCAGGTATGTAAGAACAAGAACAGCAAGCACTACAAAACCAACCACCTGACACTGGGTTTTTCAGATAGTTTCTCAGTATCACAACTCTGAAGCCTGCATGATAACACAAATACTAATTAATTCCTATTGTGTCCTTCATTAAAGAAAAATGCACAGATCATAATTCCCTGTTTCATTAATTACTTCAGTGCAATTCAACCTGCAATTTAACTAGTTTTAAAGGAGGAGGGATTTATCTCCAAACCAAGCACAGAAAACAATTCTGAGCCAGAAGGGTACATAAAAGATACTTTTAAAATGAGAAAGAGACTGGTTTGCATCTATTGCATGTTCTGGTATATAAAGGAAAATTCAATAGCTTCTTTCAGTTTGCATTTTTCCTGCAAGCCTCCGTAGAGCCTGTAAGAAGGGGCATAAAGAGCACAATTCTTGACACCACTATGAACTAAGATAGTAAATTAAGATATCAAACTCAGATTTCAGTACAGCATTAACCACACAGCCTTAAGTAATGTTCCCATGCTGTAGACTTATGGGATGAACACAGTTGTAACCTTTAGAAATAATTAAATATGTTCCCTTCCATCTTAGGCTAAGTTGTGTTGCTCATAAATACAGCAATAAGGCAATTGCAGGGCAGGCTCTGCAATACACTTGCATTATTTTTCAGTAAGACAAGCTTTATCCCTGCAGTACTTCTATTAACATGTCATTTTTAAGGAGGTCAAATCCTCCGCTTTCTCTTGGTCCATTATTTGCTGGGATGCTGGTTAGGTTGCAAAGACAAAAGACTTTTTTTTTTTTTGAACAGTGTTACAAATACCAGACATCAAAGAAAGCAAAAAAACAAAAGCTACATGAAATACTGTTGCGCTTGAAGTAATAATATGAACTGGGGAAGGGAAATAAACATTAAGGTAGTGGTTTTCCTAGCTTCACTGCTCTGCAGTAAGAGTACTGTTCTGACCTCATGAGTTCAGTTTCTGTTTGTAGGCACAAAGAGAAAGAAAGTATGAAAACCTAGGGGGAAAAACAATGAATTCCATTTTGAAAGAAATCTCTAATGCCGTCCTTGATTCTTGATAAACTGACAATTTGCCAGTTGGAAAGACCAGAAAATTTGAACCTTTGACCAAGATGCACAGTCCTCAAAATGAAGTGATATGTACCATAGTTACTTCATCAGACTCTCTCTGAAGATCTCAAAAAATAAACTATGTGAACAGAAGAAAAGGAGATCAGGAAGCATCCTCACTTGTGTAGGTGCTGCTCTTGCACCTCAGGGGACTGCAGGGAAGAGGGGAGACTATAGAAAACCTTAAAAAGGAGAAAGATGAACTAGATGTGAAATATAAAGCCCAAATGGGAAAGGACAGCAATAACGTGAGGTAAAAGAATGCATTAGAAGTGTCAGGAAGAAGAATCCAATCCTGTTCTTCTGTCTTCAATTTGTACATAATTTCTTATGTAGGCCCAAAAATGAGAGGAACAATTTCCCCAATACAGACTCACCCACTTAGGGCCATCCTTTAGAACAGTAAACCACAACTGGAAGGAAAATGTCATTTCCTTTGTCACGCAATGATTTTAGTTTTGGTAGACTGATCTAAAAATCTTTTTTCACAAAGCTTTCTGACAACAGATCCACTACCACTGTTTCCAATGCTTATAATCACATGACGATCTTTGATAATTGCTGAACAGGAAATCAAAACATATCAAACAGCTTGTAACTTCAAGTGAGTTTCAGATCACCTGCAAAGCAAAACAAACAGATTTCTGTAAGAAAATTACCTGCATGGTTCCCTGTTGTCAGGAAAAGAGAAGCTTAGCATCACACAAGCCAACCTGACACAAAAAGTCTTTTCCTGAGGGAGAATGGAAAATTACGTGGTCAACAAAAACTTTAGGAACTAATTACTATAATCTGATAGATATTACAATTAAATTCTTTATTAAGAAAATTGGGAAGGAAGACTGGCAGATGATATCCTTTAGCCTCTCCCTTTTTTTCAGCTTCAAAGAATGTTTCACAGTCTAGACAAAAGCTCACCAATGCTTTTACTCACAGCATTTTCAAAATTCATGCAGTTCTTTCAAGTGTGCACTTAACCAAGTGAAATACTTTGTTAAAGAAAGATGTTTAACACATCAATCCCAGCAGCATGGAACTTGCCAGAAGCCTAGTAATATCTGTCATCTTCTGTGTACACTAATGAGAGGAAAAAAAAACCAAAAGATGAACAAAAAAAGCATCTGAAGCTTCCAAGGCATGCCTACAAATAAAAGCTGTCCTAAGAACAAATTCTAAGGATCTTGTGGTTTGTAAAGCCTTGGAGATATCTGACTCTCAGACTTCCAGATTTTAAAAATCAATTGCTGAGACATTCTGAAGTTTTTATACTGCTTAATCCTGAGCTACTTGTACTGCCTGTAGCAGCGGGCCTAGGGGTTCATGTTTCCAGAAATGCTGTGTTTTAGCAAGAAAGGTTTTAATTATTCTAAGTGTTCTCACGATTGTTTTTTTCTTGCAACTCTGGAAGGCATCATCAGAATCTTACCATGTTGCTTTCATCCCGGATAACAAATATCCCAGATGCATTAAAAACAGCACGTGGACAAGAAAGGTAATTCGTGCTGAAAAGCCCAATGAAGTACAAAGATCAACAGGAGTTCTGAAAAGATGACAGATGTCATGTAAGAAATTCAAAACTAATATATAATTGCTAAGAAAAAAAAATCATTTCTCCTCTTCAGTAAATAGGTATTAAATGGGATTACTATTAAGTAATTGCAATACATTAAGACCCATTGCACACTGTGTGCATTCACACAACACCTAAAGGCTGGGTTTTATTGCAGAAGAGAATGTATGTTTGATAAGAGTTGTAGAACTTAAAATGAAAATGAGAACTCAGCTTACAGTCCCAGCTATCAAGAAATTCTTATTTTCTTTATTGAAAAGCTGTAAGAAACTACTTTGTATTGTTACTTCTATATCATCTAAAATACTTTGCCATTAAGTTAGCATAAACAACAAAGACCTTCCTCAACACAGATTGCCCAAAAGCTTTTGGGTAGTTTGCATAACTAGCAAGTAGCATGCAACAGTGCTGCTGTGTGCTCCTCTGTCCATTTCAGAGTCACACACAAAATCTGGAAAGGCTTAAAAGGACATCTCTGATGACTACCATTTTGCAAAACTAAAACAAAACATGCATTATATTGTCAGGGAATGCACTGGTTCCACCCTTGAGCCAGAAAGCCACCAACTGGTACGTTTGTTAAAGGGACTACTCCATAAATGATAGCAATCAAGCCCATCTGAGCTCATTGTTGATCTTTCAGTTGTGATTAGGAAGAATAACCATTATTTCCCAACAGCTTAAGCATTCATTCATAAAAAAAAAAGGTTTTAACATGCATGTATAGAAATTTGCCAAGAGCTTGTGTTTTAGCACCAATTAAAGAGGAGAAGAAGATGCAGAACATTATTTTTAACTTTCCATAAATAGCAAAACTCCTGGTCAAACTTAAGAACTACTGCCCCATCCCAAGCAAAGCATTTTTTTTTTTTGCTGAAATGCTACCTGTCTACAGTAACTTGGATGAATAAATTATAGCTCTTATAAGATTTTTGGAACGACACTACAAAAAACACAGCTTTGCATGGAATTTGGCAGATTTTACAGGGGAAAAAGGTAATTATCAGTGAAGTAAAAATCACAATGTGTTACACACAAGGAGTCCTAACAATGTTTCTATGGTGCTAAAAATTTAAACACAGTTCTGCTTGGACATCTTGACCTCTTGTATGGTAAGGAAACATTACTTTTTTTTTTTTTTTTTTACACTATGCCCCAACTCACAGGGAAAGCCTGGGAAACATTTCTGCAATCATGGCACATTTAAAATACACACGAGGCCTATTGTTTTCATGTGACAAAAAGAAGTCCTAGTTACCTTACGACGTGTTTGTTGAGACACTGCCTGCAATAAACATGCATTCTAACATCTGCAAAAATAAACAGAAGTTCTGCAGAATTAGAACTGCAGAATCAGGCTGAAGAATGTTATATTTTGATGTTACATATTCTACTTTTTTAGCACCTTATACCTCCTTTTTCTTGGTTTGTGAGCATTAGCAAAGCTATCAACTATTCCTAGAGTTAGAAACTATACTTTAAACATCCTTTGCTCTGACCTACTTAGGACAGCACAGAAACACATTTCTTAATAAATAAAAGAGAACCACACTCCATCAGGTAACAAAGAAATAAACTAGATCTAACATACTGATATTTGGTCAAGTGCTGATCATATCTTCTCCCACACTACTTCGTGCTTTACATTTCTGTCCTGTACAAATTTAGAGACTGAAATGAACACTTTTCATCACAACACAGCAAGTGTGAAGTCTGTATTTACTTTCCATACAAAACAAACCTTAAAATTCCATATTCTCAAAACACCGTCAGCAAATTTCAGTTGATTTCTGTTAGTATCTTTTCTCAAGCGATTTCAGTGGTTACCATTCTGCCAACGGAGCTAGAAGAGGCAGCTGAAATCACTTTACTGCAGAGAAGCTAATTGTTATATAGTATAATTAACAAAATATCAGGACTGTAAAAAGAAACACAGAAAAGAAAAACAAAGTGAAAACTACAGGATCTTCGCGGAAAAAGGAATCATGAACTGTTTGGGTACCAGCTAAAAACATGAATGAAGTACTACAGGTGCTGCCCATGCCAAACTGGAAACAAAAAGCCAATTTTACCTAACCAGAGATCAAGAAAAGATGCCTATTTAATACGCTGGTGAAGACATCTCTCCAGGCCAACCTTCGAATAGCCTAGGATCCTACATGGACTCCTTGCAAGTTTGCATCTCCACCATCAGGATGGAAGACTGTTCTGTCTCACTTTTTCTTTTTTAACCTTAGGATTTATTTACTTATCCAAGACAAGTCAAATGCCAAGAAGAATGAGAACATCAGATTTATTGGCTGTATGGCAGCTAAAGCATTGTTTCAAATACGTGGATTCATACTACTTGAGGAAAGAGCATACATCTGACTCTTACCACATCAAGGCATCATTCAACTATGTCAAAGCTCACATTAAAAAGGACAGATACAGATCTCCTATTGACACAACAGTAAAAGAATAAAGCCCAAACTTTTGGGCGAAGGAACATGAAAGGATACATAGAGCAAAACAATGGCTGTCCATGCTCCCCCCTTCCTCCACAAGTTTCCTCTGTTGCTCCACTAGCCAGCTCAGCTCTAATTAGGTCTTTGGTGCTCCACTCCCTCCGCCTACCAAGTTTCCCAGACTTTCCAAAGCCACCTGCAGAAACAACATGGGAGCCATGGGATTTCTGACAGCATGAGCCTCCCTACCATCACTTACTTTTGGATGAGAAAGAATCTTTCCTGTTACGCTGAAGTGATAGGAAGAAAAATAGATATTTTCCACCTTCTTTGTAGCTTGGCAGAAGATTAAAATAAGTCATCTAAAAATATAAAGGAAGACTTGGAACTTATGACAGTGGTCTGGTGCAAAGAAGCCATAAAGATGAGTTCTCTGAAGCAAAAGACACATAGAAGAACACAGATCGCTACTAAAGTTCTAAAATAAAGAGAAACCTGAAGGTTTTTTTTTTTTATGTTGATCTCAGCATGGCTAAGTACAATCAAGAAGCACATTTCTAGGAACTGGCCAGAGCACCAGACTGCTGGAAGCTCCTTTCAATAAAGTGGGAAACTTTTTAATAAGTGTGTGAAAACAAATAAAAAACCATGGAAGAGGCCAGGGATGGGAAACAACCTCATTGCTTTCTTGAAGCCTTTCATTCAGACATGCTTAATTCCTAGAAATTCCCAGTCAAACAGAATTTTGAACTACTCACTTCTGCCTTAAAAAAGAGCATCTAGAATGTCCCTCAGTCATTTCAAAGGATTCCAGTTCCAAGTTAAATGCTTTGGCGGATGAAAAGTCCAGTAACAAAAAGAAATATAGCTCCCATGGGACTACGTTATTTCTAGAACCTATTGCATCAAGTTTACAATCTAAAGAGATTCTATACAGAGCTGCACCATCTGTATACCTTGCAAATAGTAGAAGTATTTTAGCATGTGTAATTTTACTTACGCAGAACTCCATAACTTAGCCTAAATTCAAAGAAAAACTGTAAACAAAAAAAACATCACTAGATGTATTCCTAAAGAGAGCAACGATTGACAAAGCTGTTAACGATTGTTAAAATTTTAAATGAAGAATTATGGAAATTCCACTAAATATAAGCATGCTA
Source organism: Numida meleagris (assembly GCF_002078875.1). Taxonomy (NCBI): domain Eukaryota; kingdom Metazoa; phylum Chordata; class Aves; order Galliformes; family Numididae; genus Numida; species Numida meleagris. The sequence goes on from NC_034410.1 coordinate 7,806,724, forward strand.
AATACAGCAGAACTTTGTAACAGCTGCACTGCACAAGTTCAGAAGGATGTAGGAGTCAGGGGAGCAAAAAGTTCAGCAATGCATTTCGTTCCTGGCTCTGATGAGTTGGAATTACTAATGCTCCACTGCTAACTTCTGGAGTTTGATTAGTTTCACAGATGACTCATGCAGGAGTCATCTAATACAGTTTCTCACACTATGCTAGAGTAGTAATGGTCAGAAATCTACTTTTTGAAATAACACTAAGCTTGTTTGATATTTTTTTATTGCATGGCATTTTTATTCCAATATTAACTAACATTGTTTCATTCTGTTATCCTATTGATTTTCATAGATCAAACAAAAAAGCTACAAGACCATACATTAACCTAGCACAATTTGCTCTTCTGCCTGTTTGGAAGAGCTTGTCAAAAAACTAATTATAACCTCAAACCCATAAACTACTGCCGAAAAGCAGCTCTGAAGTCACAGTGTGGCAGGTATTGCAGAAAAGCAATGCTGAGTGAAGTATACTTTTAGTTTACGCCTGGTTACCCTATTTTCTGTAACTTGCTCTGAGGCATCTTTAAAAGAAGTACATTCTAATTTATGGAAGCAACCAACTGACATTTAACTACTTCAATGAAACGGAGCACAGATCACATCTCATCACATCTTGATCCAATGTGTGCAACAAGCAACATCCACTTACTCCCCTGCTCAGCTGCCCCCAGATTCAAAACTGTTACATATATTCAGCAAGCCACAGATCTCCTTATGGTAACAAAAAGGTCAGATTTTGCTTGTAATGTCCCTGAAGGAGTTAAGAAGTCTTACAAAGCCTTATGAAATGTTTTATATGTCTACAAAAACAAATTCCCATTAAGCTGCTCTTTCTCAATAGCCACAAATTTCTCCATCCTAGCCACTGATTCTTAAGCCTGTTTTTATCTTGCTCTTATTGAAACACAACTGGGTCTGAGGAATGCACGTTATTTACTGAGAAGTTGCTGTCTTGCACAGCCTTTGTTCCTACATGTCTAAATACGGACAACACATAAATTATACACATGGAAGTCCAGGCTTTGAAATACAAAAACGAATAGAACCAACATTCCCAAGCTCTTTCTGACCTACAACGTAGCACTTCTCAGGTTCTTACTGTCTTTAACTTAACCTTAGTTACACTTATTTTGAACAGACAGAAAAGAAGAGATCCCTGCTTTGCTTTAATAGACAAATCTATTTGAATCTTCTACTAATCTCCAGTACAGTGACATATTCTAATTACAGGTCCTCAAAAGCAGTCCACGCACTCACCTCAGTCTTTTTAGATTAATTTGCTGGAAAAAAAAAATTCTTTTCCTCTGCAGTGCTACAAATAAAGGACCTGGTTGTATAAAACTGTAATTTTAGTATGATTTCAGGTAGTTTAGGGCACCATGTCACATTGATGAGCATCTAACTGGCACATTAATCCTCCTCATCTACTTTTTCTTGTCATTTTAAAAGCTCTTCTCGCATTCAGTGTTAAATGTGCCTGATCCACCTTCAATGTCATAAATGAAATCACCACGTATTGCTGTTCAGATGCTGTTTCTGAGACAACTTTGATTTTCCAGAGAAAGGAGGAAGTATACAGAGAGTCAAGATGCACGATTCTTAATGGAAGTTTTACCATTAAATATTTTCCTTAACTGCTATCCACCTTGCATCTAACTGATTATACTATGGGTTTGTATAACTGCCAGTTACATACGCTTTTATTTTAATAAGGGAGGAGAAGCCCTGATCAAGTTACTTGCCAAATCAGAATCCCAAAATAAGCAGGATCTGCTTCTAAACATCACAAATAATCTAATAAATATTAAGTGGTGTCATTTTAAATGACTCTGGTTTAAAGAACAAGATTTCATATCTGAACTTAAGATGTTAGCTCATGTCAAAAATACAAAACCAAACAGCTGCCTTTGATGTGACTGATTAAACAACTTTTGTCTCTGGTATTACTAATGGAAAGAGTAAATGGGTTGCAATATAATGTACAATAATTCAGTTACATACTAGTAAACATTTCATAGAGATCAGAGCCCTAAAGTTTCAGTTCATGCTGAATGATTTTATAGACAAATAAATATGAGCTTAAATGCCAAATAAACATCCACTGTTAACAGGGTACCTTGGGACTATTTGGTGAGCCATTACACACTGGCCCGTGGCTACTGCCATGGAGGTACAAATAAGCATAAAACATGAAACCCAATGATGTTTTCCAATAAGGTTCAAGTCTCTTGCATTCACTTTTGCAGAGTAAGTGGGATAAATTCAGACAACTGACTGGTTTTAATTCAAGAAATTCTCATATCAGGAAGGATTTCCAAGCAACCTTCCCCAGGATTGTTTGTTATAAAAACAAACTGCCTTCAGTGAAATACTTCTTGAGATTAGCAAAACAGTTCCTAGAAGTAAATACTTCAAAACCAACTGTGAGCAGACTTCCTACATTTTCATCACATGCCAAAAATATATATTTGCTGTGCTCTACACCTACGGTTAAACCAGAGTCCTATAGATACTAATAGGAAAACTAGGAATGTTTTGTTTATATTAAGCATGGAAAAAACAAGAAAATTACAATTTCCATAACCATCAAGAAAGGAAAGCAGCAGCTTTACTTATCTACATTGACTGGGACGTTTACTTATCTAAAGTTTGCAAATGCTACACACTGTAACACAAAGCATGCAAAATTTAAGCAGAGTTTAACCTCATTATTCAATCTAACATGAGCAGGAAAATCTATCAATAGCAATGACAAGTGTATCAATCAACTCAAATGTTGGAGATGCAAGCTGTATATAGTATAGCTACTCAGCAAGTTAGAACAGCTAACCTTTAAAGAAATAAAAAGAACAACTTTCTTTTGCAGTGTTCCAACATTTTACTCCCTCCCCAAATAAGTAACTATATTTACAATGAACATTTTCAAAAGTTGAGCTCTGGAGAGGTACAGGAAGGGAAGAAATCAGCCTTTAGTAGCAGAAACCAGGGAATTTCAGTATTTGGAATGAAACCCGCATCCCAAGTTTTACTTTCAAGGGCTAAGCTGCATCTGCTAATACAACCAGGACGACTGAATTTTATACAGTAGCAAGCACTATGCAATAAACTGTTCCGAACACCAGCCCATCTCACCTGCCCTAAGTATATGAATAAGCTGCTACATTTTTAAGTGGTATTTTTACTAAAATAAACTAAATGAGAATATGGGAAGAGATATCAAGGAATGGCAAGCAGATGGAGAGCCTAGCTGACACATAACAATAGCTGGTGAAATATTACTCTTATTTTCTGTAATAAACACCAAGATCAAAACATTATGCAAGTTAAATTTCCTTGAAAGGTTCCCAGCAGGAGTTTTCCTTTTTGTTTGTGCAGTACGCGATTTCCTCTCACCCACAAAAAACATACCAAGAATGTGCATGTGCCACTAACACTAAGCAGCACTTCCTTAATCACTCATTTCCAACAATTTATGGATGATCAGTGGCAAAAAACGAGCAAAAATAATGAAAGCATGCAATGAAAGCTCATTGAGACAAACCTGTTTGGACTTCCTACTCATTTCTGTGTGTCTTTAAGATGAGGGTCTGATACAAATTAGCCACTGGGAAAAAAGTCATCTGGTCATAAAATACAGTACAGGGTCACTTTTATGTAAGTTTGCCAAAAGGGACATAAACCAGGACAATTTCAAACTGTGACACAGGATAGAAGTATATTAAAAAAATCTTTGTTCCTCCTCCATTGTGCTGTCATGTTGCTCAGCTTTATAGACATTCTGAGCACCAGCTCTGGCCTCTTCGCTTCCACCTGGTCTACCTAATTAATTAAGCAAGGAAGTTACCTCAAATTTTTGTACTATTTGTTTTTATTATCATGCACTACTTTGATGTTCCAGGAGTTAACCTCTTAATCCACAGACTCTGTGTGTTGTGTTCTGAACATTTTGGGATGTCTGGATAATTTGGATAATTGGTCAGGATGTTGCTGTCGCTCATGTTAAACTTTATGCCGTGACTTTGAGTTCAAAGATCAGTATTAAGGTAAAATACTTCATAAAGCCTTTTTAAAACTCTACACTCCTGATTACGCAATACCTAGTTATACCAGTTTCTCACGGTGGTAAATCGCACTTTTGTATTTTCTTACAAGGAAATTACTCCTAAACATCTTTATCTTTGTCATCTTCAAACAAATACAAATTTCAGTTGAAGTTACATCAAGAGAAAGCATATTTTAAGGTCAAGGAAGGTACAGCAATTATCTCTTCAAAAATGCTTGCCTTCTTCACACAGCAGCATTCGTGTAACTTTCTGTGCAGCCTTCTCGCGCATGGAAACATCAGTGCTGCAAACTATAGATGCTCAACTACAAATAACAGTTTCCTGTTTTAGAACTTTAAAGAACAAGGTTAATTCTGACATTAAGGAGCATGGCTGACACCTCTGTTTTGTCTCATAGTAGAACTACAGAACATGAAGGCCCATGAAAAAGAACTGTCATAGGATCCAAACATGAAACACAACTTCATGTAAAGACTCTACAGAGACAAAAAATTTATAAAGGCGTGCAGAAGTCTTCAATTCTAACGCAAAATATTAAAGGTACTTCGGGCTATTCCAAAGGCTCAACTAATAGCACTGGCTGAGGCATAACATTGCAAGGAACTCTGTTTACTTCAATGGTCTTCAAAAGCCTAATTCATACCTGTTTACACGTAAATCTGTGAACAAATTCAAAGTGTGTAAGGTTTTGCATGTCTCTGTATATGTATATACATACACACGTAGCCCAGATAATAATGGCATCTGCTATTAGATGGAAATAAACTATAGCAAGAAAGAGCACTTAAACTCTTTAAAAGTGCACAGTCAGCCCTCCCTTAGGCCCCAAATACCTTTTTTGAATTAAAATAGTGGCTTTAATTAAAAGCTAAGCAGAGAATCAGTTTGATTTTTCAGTGCAGCACTGCATCCGTCCATGGTGAGTGTCTAATTTCCGTATTTCTCTCCTCTGCATAATATGCAAGTGGTTGGTTGTTTTAAACTGTTGCCCTAGGGAAGTCAAAGAGTCTGTAAGAGGGGCCATGTGCCATTTCGAAAGTATACTAGTGACCAAGAAAAAAAACATGGTAAATTGGAAGATAGTTAATCAAACCCATTCAGATTCATGAAACTTGAACAGTTAAGGGGGCAATACTTCCATAAAAGAACATGGAATTAAAAGTACACAGACCTTGGAATACTAACCTCTGCACTATCTGAAATATAGCTCGCAACATACGATAACAAATAGATAAAAATCAACTTTTAGCATAATCCGTGACATACAGATGAACATAAACCTTAGGGATTCGGGCCCATATGTAATAAGACAAACATTACTGTCACAATATAAGCTGAACAAAGAAATCCAATAAGAAAATGAAAAAACTAGTCCATTTCAGAACTGAACCTCTTCTTCATTTTTCATAACTTCTATTCAAATCCAACATGTAATTCTTACATGAACATCTTCAAATGGATGTCTTGACCATACACCTAAATCCCGAAGGACCCACTTATCATAACAAAGGCAGTGCTATGACCCATTTAAGGTGACTTCCATCAAAGTCTCCAGTGGAACAGTCCCTTCATCCAAATTTGATCTGAGTAGGCATCTAAAATCAACTGCTCTCCCCATACCACATATCCAACTCCCAACTGAAAGAATAAAGATAATATATTCTGTGCCAAACCTCTTTATTCAACATCTTCACATTTACAGTAATTACTCTTCCCTTAAATGCTGCAAGCTTTGCCATATGTATGAAAACCTCCTTTAAATGAAGACCACTGAAATCTGATTTTGTCAGTTAACCACAATAGTTGAATTTTTTTTTTTTAATCTCTCTGGCCCATAGGTATAACGTGATCAATGACAAGACTTGCACGAGTATTAACAAACTGGTTTTGATTAAGTACCAGAATTTTACAAGGTAATCATGGTTTCAAAGTCCTCTCTGAAGAGAAAAGAGATAACCAATGCATTAAAAGGGAAGTCTTTTATTGACATCTACAGACAGATTATGGGTTTTATCTCATCTTGAGTTGTAAACGCTTCCAAGTGTAAACATGTAAAGGTGACCCTATTTATCTTGATACTAGCTACCAACAAACCCCATTCACATGTTTAACAGCTACAACATAAATTGTAAAGTTTAATGTAAATCCCAAGCCTAACGCAGCTAGGATACGTAATACAACTGTTGTAGACAACAGAAACCTAGAGGTCAAAGGAACACATTGTATGTATAGTATGTTAAGGAAAAATAATTCTTGTTCTTGGATGGAGCGCTAAAGAAACCTGGCTAAGATGAGCCACCTTACTTCTATACATTAACTGTAGCTAGACACAGACACAAAAGCAAAATGGAACATTCTCCACTTGAAAACTGGAAGGACAAACTGAGCTGCTGAAAGTGTTCTTAGGCCTATGGATATCTGAAGTGAAGGAAGGAGTGAAAAGTAGAACATACTCCAGTCAAAGCTGGGTAAATAGAGCTAAACACAGCCATACAGACAACAATTAATCCACTGCCAGACTCCTTTGAAGCTGAACTTAGTGTGGTCATCCAAGCTTACACTGAAGTAACTTGCATACATCTACAGTTCAATCAGTAAAACAAGCTACCAAACAGGTATTTACACACCATCCTGGTAGGGTCCCACAGGTCCATTATGACAGAGCTATCTTGCTCAGTCTATGTAATCTACCAGTAGCTCCAACTGTAGAATAAAATCCCTAATACTTCACATTATTTGTTCTGAATTGAAGTTTTCTTCACATTATGTTTTCCAAGAACGTTTTCTTTGCTTTTCTTTGTTCCCACAAGTGTCTACATGAATTCTAAAATCCCAAACTGAATGCTGCACTTCACCCCAAGCTTCCCCAACTCCACCAAGAACAAAAAGAGTGATTTCACCTCTGTGCACCCTTGTCAATGCAACCAAGAATCCTGTTTTCCTCCCCACGGCAATCATCACCTCATTTTCCTAATTTCAGGCCACTTTCCAAGATCCTTTACTGTCTACTTACTCTCATCCTAAGGGCGTGGAACTCCCTCAAGCCTTTAAGAATCCCCTTTCAGTATCATTAAAAACAAAAGTGTTCTCTTTTGGATGATGAAAACTGATAAAAACACGTACTTCAACCGGTCCCTAAACAGTCGTTCCAGTTTCCGTTATTTGATGTTCACTGTTTGAAATTCATTTTGCTGTGCCTCCCATTACAGTAATTTTTCATTACATTTCTTTAGTTCATATATTATTATTCATATATTATTATTATTATCACATTCAGAAATTGCTTTCCCAAGTTCCATGCTTCATCGAAACAGTCAGTCCTCTCAACTTTACTACATTTAATAAAGTTGAAAATTGTTCATTATTTTCTACTCATTTAAGATAGCTTTCTTAACACACTGTTAATACAGGTTGCAGTATGCACCACACATATTAGTGTTCAAGAAGCACTTGAGTAATGCCCTTAATAAAATGCTTTAACTTTTGGTTAGCCTTGAAGTGATCAGGCAGGTGGTCTAGATGATTTCTGAAGTTCCCTTTCAACAGAACTGTTCTAAATAAAACCTTTTTTTGTAACATTCTGACTTTTAAAACTCACGTATCACGCTTTTCTGTTTTCTCTGGTTCATCTGTTATTTAATCACCCTTCCCATTAAGAAGCTTGTACTTCTTCAAGCTGCTTTATTTCTGGTGCATTTATTGAACATTAAAAAAAAATCCCAACTAAATTATCTTCCTCAAAAAAACTCAGTTAAAACATTATTAAAAAGTAAACCACAAGCTAAATCAGTTCTTGGTTTTTCTTGATGTCATTGCACATGGGACTTTTCCTTAAGTTTACTCACAACTATGTATTGTGTACCCGCTTCATCTGCTTGTTCAAGTTGGCACGTCTGTATATACATATTCACATAAGTGTACACAACCCAGCACAGAAGTCCTCCCAAATCCGTAACTTGTTCCACTAGCAATGAGGACTGAGAATGGAACATGTACTGTAATTACTCCATATGCATTTAACAGCATTTTCGTACCTTTTTTAAGCCAGCAAATCCTTCTGATTCCAAGAAGAAAAAGGCAAAGGGCATCAACACAAATAAACATAAATTGGAAAAAAGAGAAGCAAGATTCCACAAACCTGAAACAAACAAGAAAAAGTTTACATTACAAGTTTCTCTATTTTAGAAATTAGTCATGTTACATTTTCCTTTGTTACATAAAACAACACAGCATACACATCAGTACAAACAGAAGCCAGCTATGTATCCATTACATTCTACCTACGGGTCACTGCTTAAAAAAAAACTCATATTATTCTGCATAATAGGCTTCAAACAAGAACCGCATACCAACTTCAAGAGAGAAACTCGGTGAAATCTTGGGAAACAGGCTGCAAAGTCAGGTTGACTACTTCCACAATATCCCCCTTCTTGGTGCATTCAAAAAATAAATTTCAGGACAGAAGTACTTCATCAAAAGTGAATCTCAAAAAATTGAGTCATATGTATTCACTATCTCACATATTTTTTCCTTACGAAAAACTTAGACAAACTGTGGACATTCTGAAAAATTCTATCACTACCTCCAAACTGAAAGATTGTGCTAACAGCAACAGCAGCTTTCCACAATGATACAACTAGCTCAGTTGTAAGAGGAGAGCATTAGATTATCTGAACTTTGGTAATGCTTTCAACATCGCCTCCCAGAACATTCCCATGGAGTAACTCATGAAATACGGGATAGGCACCTGGACAGTGAGGCAGACTGAAAACTGACTGAGCTTCTGAGACCCACAGGTTGTGAGTAACAGTATAAAGTCAAGCTAGAAGCCATGTACTGTTGGTGTATCCCTGGAGTATTGAGTTTAACATCCTCATTAACGACCTGGATGACAGGAAGGAGTGCATCTTCAGCAAGTTTGCCAGTGATGGGAGGAGTAGTGTTCTGCTGTTCAGATGAACCTCAACAGGTTAGACAAATAGAGAGCACAGTGAGGACCAATTGGCAAGAAAACAGCTCTGTAGAAAAGGACTTTGAGGTCCTGTTAGGTAGCAAGTTGAACAGGAGCTCTTGCAACAGAGATGTCCAAAAGCATCCTTGGTTGCATTAGAAGTGCTGTCAGCACTACAAAAGAAGGGGAGCCTTCCTCTACTCAGCACTGGTGATGTACATCTGGAGCGCTGCATCCAGCTGCAGGCTCCTCCATACAAGAGGGACAGGAATATATTCTAACAAGTCCAAAGGACCACAGAAATATTTACTCTTCAAGAAAAAAACAGGTGATTTTATCAATGTATATAAATATCTGATGGGGGAGACAGTAAGGAAGGCAGAGTTGGACTTTTCATAGTGGTATCCAGTGAAAGGAGACAAGGCAACAAGCACAAACTGAAAACAGCAAAAACAACTTAAACACAAGAATAAAAAACAACATATCTTTTTCACTGTCGTTGTGGTCAAACACTGCAACAGGTTGCCCAGAGATGCTCTGTAATCTCCATTCTTAAGTGTATTCAAAACCCAACAGGACGCTACCTTGAGCAGCCTTTTCTAACAGACTACACTGAGCAGGGGCACAGACAATACGATTTCCAGAGGTCCCTTCCAACCTCAACCACTCTGATTTAGAAGAAAAACGAGCAACTGACTACAGCTAGGACATCTGTGAGACACATGTGACATCGGCAGGAAGGGAAAAGGTTTAGGAAACAATCTGAAGGGATAACTGATCTTCATTAAGGTTACCTGCTTTATTAGGATTTTCTGATGTGGACAACTTCTGAAACAAATATGCACTCATTAACATCATCCTATCAGATGTTAATATAATGCTGTGCTTCTTAGAGATGTATTATAGCTTAACCTGCAGTTTCATACTTGTGTGGCTACCAGGTTTAGCTAGTGTCACAAGTACTGCATCCTGAAAATACAGCTTTTATTTAGTTGAGAAAAGCACACACATACCCACAATTCTACAGGACTTGTGTATCACCTGAAATGCAAAAAAGAATATCCTCTATGATTAAAAAAAAAAAAACCAAAATACCACCCTTCTCACATACAGGCTTGTTTCCTTTCTAAAAATTGTCCAATTTGGAAAGAATAGGAAGAGGCATGTGCTGCATGTCTTGAGAAATCATTACAAAAAGAAATTCCTGTATTTAGTTCAAAATGTCAAAAGGTCAGGAGTTATCTTCACCTACTCACTCCTTAAAAAGAAATGAAGAAAAAAAGACTTTCACCAAATATACTTTTTTTCCCCCCTGTAAAATATTAAAATTTAAAGGAGGAAGTTATCACCAGGACACAAGTTTAGCCAAGTAAGTGATACAAAATAAGACAAGAAAAATCCAAAAGATGCATGAAATACAATACTGAAATGCTAAAGAAAACAGACTGCCTAGAGGTGGCTAAACTTAACTAACAAAGAGGGGGATTCCTCTCTTTAGAATTTGCTGTCAGGAAGCTCCTGTTACCATTCAAGGAACATTAACACACAGCAACATCAGGAAGAACGCAATCAGCAGTCCTTACCAAAAATACAGTAACAGGAATTCTGTTTATATGTGCATATATTTACATGTATGTACACACACATATATACAAAAACACTTCTCCAGAAAATGGACACAGAAGTTTTTGAGCTGAAATACCAGTCAATTTTGGTTTTTTTTGGAAGGGGGAGGAAGGAATCTTCTTATTTCAAATGCTTTTCCAAATGGAAAAGAGTACATTCAATTATCAGACGCTGTAACTAACAAACTGAACTAACTAAAACTGGGTACACATTTGTCAAAATTTCAGCAGCTGTGTTACACATCTACAGATTAGAACAGTGCTAAGAGATGTATATAATATGTATAGAGCATTTCAAGGGATGGGATGGTGGTACACATCTGAAGTGATGTCTAAGAAGTTGAAATCTAAAATGTACATATTAGCAGCTGGTACACAATATTGAACTGCAGAGCTACAACAGAAATTTAACATTGCAAGAGGTAAGGACAGTGCTGTAGTGCTGATGATATACATACACACACACATACAAACATGTATGTATACATTTGAACAGGTTCCCATTTCTCTTTCTTCCCACCCACTTCACTGACTGAACACAGAGGGGCTTCTTCCCCTATTACATTTCTAGATTATCAAATTAGGATAAGAAATCAAATTAAAATGCATCCATAAAATAGATATTTACTATTCTATAGATTACACCATGAAACTGCCTAATAAGACATTTGCAGATCTTAACACACACAAAGCTTTAAGCAGCTCTAGTCGTTTGTTTCGGGGGAGGGTCTCTTTTTTTCTTAAACACGCTTTTGCAGCGATTTAAGAAAATCCCCAATGAAATAAGTTAATAAAACAAACATTAAAAACTTGGTCTTTGGCAATCATACTAGAGCCTCAGCAATTCTTTTCTGCTTCAGGGCAGTTTCTTTGCATTTTACCTCCACCTGGTGGCTGTAACTAGTACCACCACAAGTGAACACTTAGCAGCTGTTAGCCCAACCCCGTCTGGGTTTAGCTCCACACACATTAGTTAAGATGATTTAATCTGGGCCTAGCTAAGGGCCTTCTTCCTAGTTTCAATAATTGAAAGCATATACTTTATTCTATCTGGTATTACTCTATATGACAAAACTGAAGCAACAGCCAACAGTAAAAACAGCACACCTTAAGATTACAAACAAGCATCTCAGTCTATATCTGCAGTTGATAAATTAACACAAGCATTCTCAAGCAATACCAATTTTCCCATTCAGTAATGTTTGCAGAACAGTAAAAAGATGTACATAAAGGCAATGCTAGACAGTTACAGAGATACTAACGTTTTCTTAATTGCAGTGTTTGTGATTGCTCTATCAGCTCTCAGCACACGTTATTCACAAATAACTTCAAGAAGGTAGGCCATTATAAGGAGACAGGGTTTTACAAAGCAATGCAACACCATTCTGCAAACCCAGTGAATGCCACAAGAGGGACCCCTTCCCACGGTAATGTTTTGAAACAACCAACTTTTGTCAAGTTCTGAGAAGTCCCTGGTCATATCCAAACACTGTTAAAATTTCTGATGGCTGCACAGCAACTGAGGTAAATCCTGATTTAGTTCAGTCATCTCTAGCAATAGCAGAAGCTGTGATCAGACTTGGAAACACACAGATGTAGAACTGCCTCCCACGTTGGCCATTGCTATTGGACTTGGGAAATGCAGATGGTACCATGCAGGCACAAAGACTATCATATTAAATCAAAAGATGGGGTCCATAGAATAATTCAAAGGCCTTTCTATGTGAAAACTACTTTTTTGAGCAGGTTTCCAAGTAACTTGCTTTTTCTGAAGTACTGTAAAAACTCTGACATATAAAGAGTATCGTGGAGTTGCTTACTATAGAATTTTCACTCTCTGCAACACTGTATTCTCCTCAGAGTAAATTCAGATGCAGAATGAAGGATTATTTTCTTTCAAACAGTCTCTTTTCCCATGTTTGAGAGAGAATATAACAGTCTGAACAGCTAAATTCCCCATCGCCATGTAGGGGAGGCATGCTAAATTAGCAACACCCTACAAAATGTGTGACAGCACAGAATGTAAAATAATTTGACTACAAAAAACCTCTAAGGTCATGGAGCCTGATCTCTCGCTTAAAACAGCTAATCTGCACGTGCAGTCAGGCTACTCAAAGCTTTAGGCAGTTAAATTCTGGAAAATTTCCAAGGATTTAGTCTCTCTGGATAGCCTTTTAACCATCCATTGTGAAGCATACTTCCCTTATGTCCTGCACACGTTGCTTCTTGCCTCACACTGCATGCGGCAGAGAAGAATCTGGCTCTTTTCTCTACGTCCCCATGTAGGTCAGTAAATACTGCAGTCAGCTCCCCCTGAGCTTTCCCTTTTCCAGAATCTCTTTGCATCCAGGGATGCAGCTCACTGATTTGTTTGTTCCCTTTTATTATCTCAGTCCTCTCCTACAACATCCAAGGTCCCTACTCCCCCTTCCCACCCCCTGTGCCACAACTTGGCACAGAGACCTGTGACATCTTAAAACAGACCTTGCCAGCAAAGACTGAGGCAAGAACTACCTCAAGTTAACAGCAGGAAGATGCTTTCCTTCATCGTGCTGTATACATGCCCCGATGTCCCAGTTAGGAAATCAGGCTTCCCTAATTTCACCCCCAAATATTAACACAGGTGCTATTTCTATACTCCTCCTAGGCAGCTCATCCCCACTTCTACCATCTGCGAAAATCCTCTTGGGATTTGAGCTCAGGAGTTCCCATTAGGCCAAACCAGCCCCTGTCACACCACACCTGCTCGCTGTCATGCACACTGAGGTGCACTGTTACAGTGCTTTAAGGAGGTTATCCCTGGAAATAAGCATCTCTCCGGGGTTGCTTCATCCTCGGGGCATTCTCCAGAGACATCCCACATACAGATTTCCTGAACAGAACTAAGTCTACCCTCTTGAAATGTCTTTTACGTACTCTTATTTTACTATCCGGATAACACAAAAATACACTCAACTAATTTCAGACAGATGAGAGACAATATGCTTTATCTCCTGGCTTTACCTACCCACACGTTAAATCCGTTGTAAATTTATTTCATCTTATTAACGAAACCTTGCAAGTTAGGGATGGGGAAATTCAGGAATTTGCTATACATAAGTATTATCAGACATTTTACTGAAGTGCGTTTTACAAAAAAAAAAAAAAAAGATTTCATGCAATTTCATGCAGAGCCCAATTACCACCCTAACTTTATTAGTTCCAGACTAAGTACCTCCACTCTCTGAAACAACACATGATCTCCTTTCTCCCACCAATTCCACTGAAGAACATCATGTTCCAACCAGCTATTGTACAAAAAGGTTTCAAATGTTAGTATTCGTTATATATATATTTTCTTACACTCATAAGCATATTAATCAGTATTAGAAAGAACACAAAGCTCTAGCCATCAGCCCAGCAAGTATGTTTCCAGAAGTTACATTCTTCTTGAACAGTTTCAAGGAAAACAAGTTGCATTTTTATTGTGCCTCTTCATTATGCTTGATACATTTACATTCTGATTTTCCTTGCTTACAAAAAATTAAGAGCTGAATTTAACTATCTAATCGTAACTGCTCACAGCTAGCAAGTTTCCTGAAACAAGTTCTGTATTTAAAGGACATATTTATCATCATAAGCAAACAGGCTTATGAAATTTGCATTTACACACAAGGAAGTTTGAACAGTGTGTTCTTCAAGTTACTTAGGCTCTGGTAGGTCTTATTTACAACAGAATTCAAAGCAGTCCATTTGGTTTAATTCCTCCAAGTCTGAGTAATTCTTTAATAAACAACAGTGAAAACAGATTTCATGATGTACAATCCAGCAGCAAAACCAACTAACCAACAAAATATCAACCATTCATCTAACATCTCAAATGAAAACAGAGTTATTAGTTTACAAATAATGAAGACATCCATTTTTATTACATTATGCCGAGTACTAACCATGAATTAGTGAGCCATTTAACCACTGAATATAGTAGTTTTGTGGAAAAGAAAGCAGGATCTCATTGCTGATTATTGAGAAAGGCAGAAGCAGGACTGCACCAGCTGAAACTGCTAGAGTGAAGGTGCTCAAGAACAGCCTGAAATTTAAAGAAATGTAGCACTGTTACCAACAACAACATGCTCTGAACAGGGTTAAACAAAGTAGTTAGCCTACCTATTAATCAGTGTCTGAAGGCAATCCTGTGATTTCCGCGCTATTTCACATCAAAAAAGCAAACTCTAATACCAAGCAGTTTAGAGAATACAGTGAAATACTTACTAATAACTAATAATAATTTGGAATTCCTTTTGATAACTCGTTTTACTTTTAATTTTCCCCCACAAACACTTCAGAAATTGATTTTTTTTTTCCATTTCTAAATTCTTACTATTTTTTTTTAAAGCAGAGCAGCTTTTTAGTGTCTACAAAACAGGTGCAATTACACAAATATATTAACATCAAACTGAAATAACTGCTGCTTTTATTTCACAAGTACGTATTTGAGTATCATCTCACAGCTTAGGGTTTTTTGATAACTGCAAAGTCAATACAGAGACATCGTCAGGATTACGTGAAGAATTCAGCCTAATTCCTTTTAGATCACAAATACAATTTACATGAAATGCCATCTTGTGGCATTTGAAAGAACTGTGCTCTTCAAAAAAAAAAAAAATGCAAAAACATTCTTACAGGCAAATCCCCTGACAGAACAGAGCTGCATAACAAAGAAGTTAAGAATTATCTGAGTTTATAGCAGGCAAGTCAATAAGCTACTTACAGAAATCTTACTTTTCCATAATAGTCTTGACAAATCTATTATTCATTCCACAATACTTAATTTACAGAAGAAAGTCAGTGTGGCTAATTTCATTTCAGAAGAAGGTACTGTTATATGCTTTCGCTGTTGGTTTGAGGTATTTTTCTTTTCCTTAAGGATATTGAAGCATTCTAAGCCAGAATTGTGAAACCTAACATACTGCTATCTTCTAAGATGCTACAGCAGTTTGACTTTGTTTTCTCCCCCACCCGCCTCTTATGTCCTGAAAACTGAGCTAAGCAAAGAAATACCCATCTGCATGTTTGAATGTCACTGCTTTTTGAAAAAATAATATGCCCACCACTTTCAATGGAAATATATTATTCTGAAGTGCTAATCTTGTCCTGACTTACACTGCAGTCTTAAGAAGTACAGAGTATTTATAATTGATATTTGTTATATTTTTAAGCGAAACTAGAAAAGAAGATGCAGGGAAATAACAGCTACCAGACAAATTTTACTCTTAGAATGCTGAAAAATTCAGAGTTAGGCAAACATCACTGCTGCCACGAAAATCATTCCATCTAGAAGAATTTTAATTCACTGCAGTTTTAAAGCAGAGGACAGAACCTTTTCTCTAAATTAGAGCTGAGATCTTCATACGCTAGAAAAATAGGTAGTTTTTACCTCTCTTTATCTGAAGGCCCTGTGGCAAATGAGTATTATAAGCTCATAGAAACATATCAGACAGCAGTGGGCAAAGCATGTCTAAGATTTGTTTTATCTCTGTGCGCCACAAATGCACAACCAAAAGTGAGCAGCTTGCAATGTACTTGGCACTTTCCCAGAGTACAAGACAAATCAATAAAACATGCATTGAAGCTCTCCTTCCAACAGGATGACAGTACCACCACGGAAGAGCTAAGAACATTATAATAAGTAAGTAGCAAACCCACATAGTTTAGCAAATTACAAAACTGAGAGGGCAGCAACAGCTCACAGATGTTCTTTAAATCTTTGGACATATTTGAATAGGAGAGATTAATATCTAGTTTTATTAAAAAGAACAGGAAGAGGACAGTCTCTGGCAGACCAGCAGGGCTGGCAAGTGTTTCACTTCCATTCATTCTTCTTTTTTAAGCACTGTTCAGATGATCAAATGCAGATGTCTACTTCATGGCGAGCTAAGTTGCTCCCCAGAATACCACTGCTCCCCTGGACAAGATTGCCACTGAGTAGTGCAGTGGGACACACTTAAATATAAACATCTACATTTTAGACACCTTAACTTAGATGCAAATCTCACACTGAACTGTACCTCTAGTATCAGGTCCCCATGCAGCATTATGACCAACTTAGTGCCTACCAGGAAGGGCACAAGTGAAAGAAGCCCTAGACCAAACAGTCTTCTCTCATCACAGCTTTCAGAATGCAGGTTGCCACCTAATCAAATATTTTTCCTCTGCCCTACGAAAGAACCGTCTATTTGTCATCACATTTAAAATATTTTATTTAGTTTGGAAGCATACATGATTCCTATCATGCATTCAGAAAAAATGGTCTTAAAGAGAGAGCTATACATACGATATTCTGTTAACTATGGCATCTTCATCCTCTTGCTCATCTGAAAAAAAAAAAAAAAAAACCAATAAATTGGAGCCAGTAAAGGAAAGTCTGTTGTTGTATATTCCAATTTTTTTAAATACTTTCAGTATTCAGCTCAAAGGTCAATCACACACATCCTTCATCTATTCTTTATACCCTCTTCTATACCTCTTGGTATTATTTATCCATTTGATACCATCTTAGAGTGAGCTTTCCTTCTTTAAAGTCTCTGAGGTTTTCCGTGAGGTTACTCAAAAATTGTTTTTCAACTTAAGAATAAATAAACCAGGTGTTTCAAGCTTAAGAGTCATGGACACTCAAAATAAACGTGTAGTCAGTCACTAACACATTTTGCTTTTACAGAATAATTTCATAAGAACAAGAGTTTTGTTTCCATTTCTTTGAGTGGAATCTGATGCTGTTTTGATGGGAATCTCATGGTGTTTTCAGAGACCAAGTGCAGGTCTCTTATGAATTATTTTTGGCTAGAGAAGTTGTTGTAGAAACAACATACAACTTTTCCAGAAAACTCCAGAAGCGCTAACTCTACAAACTCATCAGTAAGATTCCAGCAAGCAAATGAAATTTGCCTATGTAAATGCTCAAAAAACATTCAGAAAGCAATGACAGCTGCAGAGTGTTTCTTCTCACTAGCTGATGAGATCAACTGCCAAAAAGGGAAAAAGTGTCCTTATAGCCAACAGTTTGTCAAACCAGCTCCCTCTCTTGATTCTTCTATACACCTCCAATAGCAGCAGCTTCGTAACACCCAGAATACATACCAGGATAACAAGCTGTTACATTTTATTCACTTCTTAACCATTCACTGTGTTTAAAGAGCATACTTTATTTAAAAAAAACACTGCATTTATTTAATATTTTACTTTTTATTTTATACATAAGCCCATCTATGAAATAAACTTTATTCTAACAGATCATTAAAGACCAATGACCATTTCTACCAAATTCAAAGTCTCAACATCTTAAGGCATGCAAATGCTTTTGCAGCATGACTTGACTGAGCATCAAGGTCCCAGATAAGCTGTCAAGAGTCAAACATTCTGCTACTGTATAAATATTTTTATGCTATTTGCCTCTAAAAGAAAGAGACGAAAATGACAGGGGGCCCTAGAGATTACAGATTAGTTTCAGACATACAGTGTTTCTAAAGTAAGGGAAAAATTATTATCCCAAAGAATAAGAACTCAGTGAGGAGGTCATAAAGAACAGGTTAAGGAAGAACACAAAACAACTACACCTGAACAAAGCAGAATTATGAGACTAAAATCGCTACTTCCCTTCAGTAGCTGGTAAATGAAAGGTTGCCAGTACTAAAGTTCTGAACTTGATTTTGATGCTAAAAGACACTTACTCTAGAAGAGATTACATGAAAGGAGAACAATATCTAAAGGCAACAGAGGCAAAATTTCCTACTTCCCCTTTCTTCTGTCTCAAAACAGTTAAAATCCAGGCTTCTACAGAACCATAATGGAACAGGTCATGGCCATCCACATCTCCTACCTCCAACCACACATGCTCACTCAATGAGGGCCAGCTGTGGCACTCACTGATCTTCATAGACACTTCAATGTGCTTCCTCCTTTCACATTATCAGAATGCACACTGAAGGGTCCAAGAAGTGCTAGAATTGGCACAACAGAAGGGATGGAGAATTATGGCTTGGGGACAAAGGGAGCAGACAGAGGGTAAGACAGCAACATACACCATCAGATCAGCTCAGGATGACATGGGACTGCAGCCGGAGAAACACGTTTGGTCAGAGGTTCAGGCAGGTTCTTCTGCATTTCTTGCAGTAGCAGAAAGGAAAATAATCACCTATTCACTCAAAAAATAAAATGAACTTTGAATGTATTAACAACTTGCTTACCTGCTTTTCTTTTGTATCTTGTGATTATGAAGTAGGACACTATGTAGAGAACAGCAAATAGGAGAAAACAGATCTGGAATGAAAAAGTTGCATTTTTTAGGTTGTGAAAAATGCTTAGACTATCATAAGAAATAAACAGAAAATATAGCATCAACAACTTAAAGTTTAATTCAGATCAATAGTAGCACTGGTACTATTAGCATAAAACTAGCACTGTTTTTATGATTTATATCTTATTAATAGAAAGTTAAACCAGTAAGAACAGCTCAATTAAAGTAATATATTGGATCCACTACAAGTCTATCAGGTTTTGCTTTAAAATGGAAACAAAAAAAGCCAGACCATCAGCACTATTTTATGTTTGTTTTGTGATGCATTTGGCGTTTTTGTTTTGTTGCAGGGTTGTGGATTTTGTTTTGTTTTTTAAGTTTAAATCCATTTAAGTTATGACAACACAAAGAGCAGTAACACATTTAACATAGGGATAACTGTGCAATGGGCTTTTGAAGACCTATAATGGAATAAGCTATCAACATACGTAAAGAAAAAAGCAGCTGTTTGCTGTTTCCATCACATCTTGAGCCCAACCAATTCTAGGCAACGATATACACCAGTGAGACTGCCACAGTGGATGTCCACGTGTGAGCTAGTCAAACACAGTCATCTTTACAGTCAGAGAAGCCAAGGGCAGAGCTCCCCTCCTCACAAGTCAGACAGCGTATTTAGGTCAGACACACCTGGAGCCCGGGGTGACTTGCATCGAATAGTTTCTACGATTTGGCACTAGAACTTCAATACAGTAAGACAAGGCCAAAACAGCTACAAATATGTGGGAAATTTGGGAAGGAAGGAATCAACTGACAAGACAGTTTTAACCCTCCAAATCTTAGGGGGTAACAAAAAGAAAAATCAAGTCTCTTGAAAGAGACTTCAGTGGCTCAGCATTGCTTCCTTAATCTAGTTTACTGATCCCTATTAAAAACGTGAGTCAGTCAAAAGACAGTAAAGCATGTCACTCTGTGATGCTGTGGCCCTTAATCTTCTTTAGTACTTGAACAATAACAGTAAGGTGCTGTATACCAGCAGTGTAATTCATTTTTATTAGCTTGCAAACGCGTTACCTGCACATGCAGAGTAAGAAACTACTTGAAGGAGCCCTAACGATTAAGACCATTTTTCTATTTCCTTTTGCTTGTGCACAACACCAGCAGTCACCAAGGAGGTCTCAGAACACAGCAGTTAACCAGCTGAATAAGCCAGAATTGTTTTAGCAGGTTTTGTTAACAAAGTGAGTCTACCCTACTGCTTGCATAGGTTTTTCTGCCAGCTCTGCCTGTATGTGCAAATCATAATATTAGAACACTGAATGAGTTTTACTCTAAACTGAGTTTAAATCTCCATTTTGATCTGAAATTAAGTGCTACCTGGTGAAGCAGTCTTGTAGACTACTTCTTTAATTGGTTATTTAAAAATTGGTTGTCTTTAATCATAGAATCATAGAACAGCTTGGCTTGGAAAGGACCTTAAAGATTATCAAGTTCCAACCCCCAATGAGGAAAGAAGGACTTATAGAAAAACACAAATAAAAGTAAACTAGTGGTGTTATTTCTCCTACGCAGTCATATTAGATAAGAACCAAAGCACAACCAAGAATCTGAGCATGGCATCTGGGTGCCTGTAGTCTCCCTACATGCTTTCCCCAGCAATAGTATTGTGCCATAGGTCTGAAGTGGCAACTGAGCTCATTCTGAGCAGGCAACACACAGCGGTGATGTCTGAAACACTGATGCTAAAAATCAGATTTCATAACTACGTCTTTGAATTCAACTATTTCATCCAAATAGAGTTCGCTGCCCTAGCTTCCCAGAGATTGCTTCAAAGAAAGAAACTTCAATACAGAAACATGATTTAATTAAAAAAAATATGCTGGTATATTTTTGAATTAGAAAGGACAAAAAACTTGAGAAGCACCTTGGGTTTTCAGAGCCCCCCAGCACAGCCTGTCGGGTCAGTAACAGATAACACAGTGCCAGTGCTGAGAAGAGTCCTTCTCTAAGTTTCCAGTTCCTTTGAAACTAGACCAAGCCTGCAGACAGAAGAACCTAATTTTAGGCATCCACCTTTGAAAATTAGGTTTGACATACACAGGGTCAAGCAAAATTATTTTTAAAAAGAATCTGCAAGACCCAAATAACTTTCTGTCTAAGTTAAGCTCTTTTATTTAAAAAAAAAAAACACATAAGTATGACTGCAATCTCAAATAAAATAGATGACCTTTACTCTAGCTGTGATAGCTAGGGTACAGTGAAAATGTGGGTCTGTACTTACAAGACACCCCTGAGATAACTGACCTATTTGCAGGGCACAGCAGGAGAAAGCTGTCCAGTAACATGAACTGTCAAATGCTATATTTCTAGTCTTAGATGACAGCTACTTAGCAACTCAGCAATAACGTGTAACTATATATCTTGGTGTAATTACCCTTCTACTTCTGTCAGAATTAAGAAAAAATGTTGCCACTGTAAATATTTGGTAAGGTGTCTACTATTGAAAATACATAGAATTTTTAATGAAGAAAGAAAAGAAAGAAGCAAATTCTCATCAGTAGAAGCTTCAGGTTCTTAACAAGTAAGAGTAATCACAAGTTTAAACTTTATTCTATTCAAAAAAAGGCAAGAAGGAAACTCAGAAACGCGTCTCCGGTCTCAGTTCATAGTTAGTGGAACCCGTGGTCCTGAGGTGTTTGTAACCAGCTTTCCAAAGGGAACAGCAAAAGCCAGCATCCTGACTATTTTTAGATTAGAACACCACTAGGATGAGGAGAAGGAATGTGTTTGTCCACGAGAGCTGAAGAATAGACTCTGCTGTCCTGTCACGCTGCAATCCTGGGCTCTTACTCCTCACAGTGTTCTTTGTTTCAAGGTATTTTTGTACAGCAGCAAAAATAGAGCACTTGTTCGCACTTGTTCAAGTTTCAGTCCATGTTTCTTAATTACAAATGAGTGAGCTTGCATGCATGCTCCAGGTAGGCTCACAGCTACTTAGCATGGCTACCAGCAGCTACTACACCATCCCTTCTGTACTCAAAATACTTCAATCTGTTCACCCAAAAACCATGTTAGTAATTGAGTTACCCTCCGATCACCGAATCCATCCATGCTTTCTCCCCATCTGCTGAGCAGCTCTCAAGATGGGATAGAAACTTGTTTTCAGGGCTCAAGTGCATCATCACCTCTTTCTATTCCTTTTAGAATACATCCTAATTCCCTACTGCCTCTATTTCACGGTAACCAGGTCCTTTATGCCCTGCATCCCACTCATGCAGCGCATGGACCAGACCTCCTAAAGAAATGAGCGCATTGTAAGAGAGCACTTTTCTTCAATTTCAAAGCTGAGCAAGATTGCTCTTAATGCTGATACCTAAGGAAACTGAATTGCAGATTTTTCCTGACACAACAGTTGTTGTCATGGACACTACAACCAGCTCCTTATTCACTTCACAGCTCCACTACGAGGCATATCTACCCAGTTTAAGAAACATATTTATATGTATTTTCTGGATATAGCCCTTGCCATATGCAAAGGAAACAATCTAACAACAGTCAGCTGTCTTTGAAAAATAGTTCTTAGCAACTCTTTTTTTCCCCTTTAAAAAAGGCTTAAAATAAGGTAACTCCACATATAAATATGTTGACAGTATCCTAAACCAACTGTTAGCTCTCATTTCTAATCAATATTCTTAAGAAGCATCCAGGCAGTCATACTGAAGTAGAACACTATTCTAAAAAGCAAACCACGCACAAAACTACATCAGTATCTTTACGGAAGGAATAACACAGATCCTTAAAAAAAAAAAGCTTTCCTTCAGAAAACTATTATATATGACAATAATACGTATGAGCTTACACCACCATGTGCTATTAAATCCAAGTCATACTGCAAGCCGTGTTTTCAATCAAAAAACATGGTTTTATGCCATCACTCATCTCTACAAGATCTGACAAAAGGTAAGGATGCTGCAAAGGCAGCGAATCTGGGACAAGTTACATTTCTCATAACCTAAAAACTTCTGCAAAGAATTTGTCACTGGAGCTCAAATTCTGCTCTTCCAGATGCAAAGGGAAAGTGAAGACAGAATGTACACAGCTGTGATTAATGAGGATTCTTGACACTGATGGCATTAATTAAAACCCTTATGACTTCAAGATTTTTCATTTCCTTAAATTTATTTTAATTTTACAGAAGCACAAAGCAGTCATCATGCTGCTCCAGTTAGACTGCTCCTAGGGAGCTATGCTAAACCTAACCATGGTATGTTCTCACATTATAGGGGAAGTACACAATGCTTGTTTGACCAGGTGCACCAAAATACAAAGGAAACTAAGAAGAATGCAAGAATTTTTATGGTTGGAGCCAAACAGTTATGCAAAATAATTTGTTTTTTTTTTTCTCCTAAACACCACCCAGCAACTGAAAACAAAACACATGCATACTGTGCTACAGTTAGGGTCTCCCTTTTAACAAGGAGTAAATAATTCATTCGTGTTTCTTTGCATGGAAGAAAAAAAGCCCCTGGTTCAAGAAGCAAAACAAACCCATCCTCCCCTGGAGTTCTCCACAATGGTTTAGGAAAGGAAGCCTTCTATGCTCCTGCTGAGGTTACACACAGGACACACCAAGAGAAGCTGCTTCTGGAGATGCACTGCACTATATTTTGTTGCCTTATATCCAGCTCTTCCACAGTCATACTTCTGGATCTGTACCAGACAGCTCAGCTCCTGTGAGGATGGAGCTGGAGATGAACTGCGTGCTTTTCAGTTTGTTGCTATGCGCATCTGAGGGGCTGGCACTGCAATCTAATATTAAACACAAGTAACAAAGGTCTGAACTAGCTCAAGTTACCTTGTACATATCCCTGATGGTTAATAAAGATCAGCTGACATCAATTTGTCCATGCTGATGACCTTTAAAAGTTTGGCACCGAAGTTCACGGCATGGATTGAAAACCATCATCCTCTTCTGTTGCAAATGCTAGAGCTACATTTAAAGTCTAAGAAAAAAAATAAGCTCAAACTACATAGGGTTTTCTTTCAGTACAAAAGATACAGCCATTATTCCCAATTACAATTAGTGTGCATAGTAAAGCTGCATTTTTATGCACAGTAAGATCAACAACTCCTACATATAATAGATTATGTACGTAATACACTGTACTCTCCCCAGTTGTTGTGCAGGAGGTCTAACTAAGGAAAAAAAGCACACAGCTACATTGTCCTGCAATTGCTCACCAGCAGCAGATCAGCGTGCCCTGGCAGCAGAGCTCCTCAACAGCATCCTGGGCTAAGTTACCAAGAGCAAAGCCAATAATCACAGGAATTAATTACCCCGCTCTAATCAGTGATGCCCTCTTGCTATGAAAAAGCCAGCTATCTTACAGAACACAGCCTTTAACAGTAAGGAACCACCACAGAACTCTCATTTAACAAGAGCTCACAGTCCTTGGTACATTTATTTAACACACATTTAACTTTTTCACTCGAAAAGCATCCAAGTGGACAACTGATCACTTCTTACTTAACTGCACACTGGTGCTTAGAGTAGGCAAAGTAAATCTGGAGAATCAAAACAGACAAGACAGTGTTGGACTGTGCTATCTATGAAATGAAAGGAAATATGGAACAAAGGAAGGAAGAAAATTTAAGTAGCAGCTATGCCAGAATTCAAGACGGAAAAGTTACTGCTATTACACATCCATCAGCATTTCTATGCAAAGCATATGCAAAAAAAAGGCTAAGGACATAATAGAGAGTACCCTCACTTCTTGCTGAGAGTTGACAGAAGATGTCCTTTCACCTAGACAGAAATAAAGAGAAGGCAGAAGACACCATGTAACACCACCCCATAAAACACATCTAAGAACATGCTTAAGAGTTGAAAACTGAACTGGTGGTGGTTTTGCTCGACCAATTATTACATACAAAAAAAGTAGCAGTGCTGTACTTCTGAGTTTCAATTTCTGTAATATAAAACAACACAGCACTGCGCACCCATCCTACTGTTCCCTTGCTGCTACAGTATTTGACGGTGCATTAAAATGCCACACAGCAGCTGAAAAGCTTCTTCCTGCTGTTCCACTTGGCAAGTGGTTTCAGTTACACCTGGGAAGAACGGAAGGAATAAAGAGGAGGGAAGCACGAGCGGAGACTGATTAAAGCTGCTGAATGTACAAGGCAATTCTTGTCACAGGAATGACCAACAAAAAGGCTGCAGCAGTACCAGGTCATCTATACATAGCCACATGCTTAGCTTCTACAATGATGCATCATCCAAAGCTGCTAATTGCTATATGCACAAAACCAAACTACAGCCATGATGTTCAAAGTCTCTCCTGTTCCCACGTGAAACATCATGCAAACACCTGCACGCTACTAATCACCAAGAAGTCAGCGTCCCTAGCCATTTCCAGAAGTACACGCTGACAGCTTTGGAGGGAGTACAGAACATTGCAGAAGTTAAGATTTTCTCAACAAGAATCATCACTAAGCTCCAAAACGCAGATAAATACCAAATCAAATACGAGAATGAGAAAAGAGAGGAAAGGAAGAAGCACTGCGTTAAAAAATATATAAATTAATAAATCACTTGCAACCTTCAAATGAAAGTACTAAGCTTACTCTACCTTAAATGTTTTGTTCCAATAGTTTTCCTTAACCCAGAACTGATCACTCCGTTGCTTACCACACCACTGGGAGCACACTTCTGACAGCTGCGCTTGCACCAGCACCAGGCTCACCCTGAAGGCATTCCTCTCACAGGGTCTGGGGCTTACAAGTTCCATCACATGCAGCATCCCTATATCACAGCAAAGCCTGAGACATCCACAGTAACCTCGCTTTCTCCCAGTTGCATCCTGCTATCTCATCCAGCCCACATGTAACACGGCCTGCTATCCAAACAAAACCCAACTTTGGGTACAGTTAGTTACCTGTGGTCATAATCAGTAACAGAGCTTGCTTGCTGTCATTTCTTCCATTGTTTCTTAACTTTGTCTCAAATCCTACCTGCACCTTGACATTATCAAGTCTGTGTTTCTCATGCAGATTTTTTCTTTTATATTGAATTTAAGTCAATCTGAATTCTTGAAGAGAATTCTGCACCTTCCACGAAACTGGTCTCCCTTTTGGTCACCCGCTACTACAAATAAACACACTAGCTTTCTAAAGGAATTGTTTTGAACTGCAATAACTTTTTACACTTCCATCTTCCTTGCTTCTTTTATGTAAATACAAAAAGCAGAACCCTCCAAAAGTTGTTTGTTTTGAGAATAAGCACTTCTCTATCTGCTCATCCAAGCCAAGTGTTTAGAGATACCTATTGATTCCAGATGGATCCACCAGCACTGATCTTCAGTACCAGCAGCCAGAGGATGACTCACTGCTCCATGAAGTACAAAACAGCACACATGTTTACCAGTAAAAGTGTATTTTTAAGATAATGCGATGCTGCGAACGTTTTAGATATATAGTTGTGCTATTATGTGCAATCTCCTACCTTGTTTCTCATGCCACTGCCACAAGTACTCCTTTCTCTCTTTTTTTTTCTCCCCCCAAGAATGTTTTGGAAAAGAGGCAATACTGAGAAACCTAAGCAAAATTATTTTTTGAGATGCAAGAAGCAGTTCAAGTTATAAAGTACTCCACAAATATTCACAGCAAGGAGAAAAGAAGAAATGTTATTGAATAAAATAAACTTGCATAAGCTTTGAGGTTCTTCCTCTACACGAACTAGCTTAGTGCAGTTACTGCTGGCATTTGTCCCCTATATGGCTGTAAAAGGAACAAGAAGATATTTTACAAAAAAATAGAAACATTAGTTGTTTTTAATAAGTTGTTTTAAAACATTACCAGTGCTGCTAGTCAGCATATTCCTCTTGGCCCACAGCCAGAATATCATCACTTCTGGCATAAACACCGCTCTGCAAGGCCCACGGCTATTGTCCAGAGCAGAAGATGAAGGAAGCAGAACTGGTCACAAACAAGAGCAGGCTGCCAGCAGGCCCGCAGCGCTCCAGGGGCTCGCTCTTCCGACAGCCACGTACGGGACAAACACCAGCAGCAGCCACACACCAGCTCCTACTGAAGAACCCTGAACACCTCTCTACCCTGAAATACACCAAGAGGACAACGGTGTAAATGGAAAGCGAGAGAACAAAGCTGTTTCAGTATTTGCTTATGCTTGTATGAAGCAATTAAAATAGCATTTTTGTGTTCAAACTCATTTTGCCAGGACTGATTTTTTTCTCCCCCATGTCATATTTAGTCTAATTAATCATTTCCAAATATACTTCGTTTTTCAATTAATGATTCCACAGTCACCAAGTTATTTTCTTCCACGTTTTTCCCCACACTCTATAAATAAGCACAGGCACACTATTTTGCCAAGGAAACCTCGTAGCCAAGTACACGTGTGTGGTTTTATAAACTGAAAATTCTGCATTTTTTTTAAGTGGAAGAATGCTATCAAGAACTAGTAAATATAAAAAAAAATACCAGCTAATATTGCAGAATAGAAGACTCAAACAGGAACAAATGAGTGTAAGAATATTTTTCAAAGTAAAGCCAGAGGAGCAAAGAGACCCAAATCCTCACCCCCCGCTTAACTACTTTGAGTTTGGCTGTGAAAAGTTTTAGTGGCAATCAAGACACTTAAATTACACTGCATAAACAAATGTAGAAATAGGACACAAGGGAAAACCAATTCCCGAAAAGCTCACATAGCTTCCATGGATGTGCAGGAACTCTGCAAACTAAACGTGAGTCAAAGGATCAAGAAAGGTGAACTAAGGGTACAAAGACAGCAACAGACTAGCACACATTACCTGGCATTTACATACTGTAATACTTGCACACACACTAATCAAATAGAGAAGGCACCCTGCCCATGTTCTGTAACCAACTAAAGCTGATTTGCAGTACAATGCAACCAGAACAGAGCAGGACTCCAGCACACTGAGGGCAGGGCTTTCCCTGACTGAGCGCAAACTCATCGTTCTGTCACATCTCATGTTTCTAACACTGGGTCATCAGCTCTCAATCTTCATGTTTACCTTACTGAATTTTAACATTACTACAAGACCGACAGCTGTTTTTTTCCACTAAGTATTCCAAACAACTGGCCCTACAAGCAGCAGATTCACATTTCAAGAATCATGCTGAAACTAGGTTAGAGAGCTGACCTCCTGTAAGGAAGGGATCATCCTCATGAAGCAACAAAACAAGGCAGGCTATTCTCGTGCAAACAGGTACACTCCAGAAAAACCAGAAACCATACGGACATGCCAAACAAGTGGCTCAGAGACGGATGCGCCTAAATTTAATCACACGTTAAACCACAGGGAAGGTCACCTCAAAAGCAGATGAAAGATTTATTTTATTTTTTGAGAAGTCTTTAATTATTCTGGCTTGATCCATAAACATACCTCAAAAACATTTCTCTTTCAACAGAGAAATTATCAGATGTTGGCACCTACAGAAAAAAAGTCAAGCACCGCCAGCTGAAGGGCAACAAGCCTTTGTTTTATGTTATGCAGCAAAACTTTATGGAAACTTAGAAGCTTCCTCGTTCTGAAAATAGATGAAAGAGAAATGAAGCACTACACTGAAGTAAAGCTTCACATGCCTTTAGGACTCCTTCGGGAAGCACAATCTAGAAATTGAAAAACCATTCAAAGAGGATGAATACAACTCACAGAACAGAAGAGGGTTTTCTTTTCAACTACGTCAAACTTGCCCTGATTTCTCTTCTCTCCTGAATGCATCAATTTGGCTTCCAGTAAAGGTCATGCCACAGAACCAGGTCTGCAAAGACAGGAATATACTAACAGAGTCCGTAAGATGGAGTTGTTTCTGTGAACAGACACAGAGGTTTCCTCCACTCTAATTCTGCAAAAACTTCAATCCTTTTATTTACCGTCCCAGTGACCCCACTCCACCTGCAGCTGGAACGAAAGCCTCACGCACACATCAGACAGCAGAACACATTCCTTCCCTTCAGTGAAGGACACCCACAGCACAAATGTTTATTTACATGTTTGAAGAAATGATTTTCACCGTGCAACTTCAAGACCAGCTAGAGCAGAACTAATTGTGGGGGCTGTAAGCATAATGGTGCACGCAAACAACGTGCTCTGTGTATTTCATTATCCGTAAGCTAATGGCAGGAGCAACAGGAGGCCATGCAACACGCACTCTTGCAATATGCTTCTGCACCTGTGCACGTGCTGCAAGAAAGGTGCACACAACTGCAGCCTTCACACAGAAATTAAGGGCAAGAACACAACTTTACAAGTGTATGTTTTGAAAGTGAAAACTTACTCCCCTCACTGACTAAACAATAACATAGAAGGCTTGTCACCATACCAAAGATCAAAATGTAGCTCAAAAAGAAGTTTTTGCTGAATACTTTGTTTTCTTAAAAAGCAACACTACACCCTCTACATTATGCATTCTTGCTTTCCCATGTGAATACTTACATGACCACGCCAACAGGAAGAATTACAAATTGGTCTTAGAAGAGCTGCAAAGCTTCAGAGAAGTAGTTGCAGTATACATTAGTTCTTTAAATTATTGAAGTCTATTGAATTCTTAATGAAAATAATGAATTTGTTAGATTGTGCATCTTCCCTAGGTACAAAAACAATTCGTAGCACACAAGGTGTCAGAACAAGAGTCTGGGGACAAAAGTACGAGACTCAGCACAAAGAAATACAAACTGAAAAACAGACACTGGGGAAATGATGGATTCCAGCACCCAATAGAGGCACAGGATTTGTGTATATACTTCTGCTTTCATCACACAGAGGATATAAATACTTCCTTACAAAGAAGTATTAGTCTCTCAGTGCCCCTGCCCTGGTCACATCTTTCCTGACATACCTAACATCCATTCACACAAACAGGAAGATCCAGAAAAAACTCCTCAAGTAACAGCTCTCCTCATACAGACTTGTGTTGCAACCTTTTTTTTTTCTTAAGAAAAAACTATCCGGAAAGCGTAATGCTACAGCAAAAGAAGGTTAGTGTTAACATATGGATTTTTAAGATACAGAAATGATCACGCCAGGGAACCAGTCAAGTCTCTCATCAAATAACTGAGTTATGTAGGCCTATGGCAAGACTAACAGCGATATTTAAGACTTCTTCCTCACACAGCTGAAAAACACTCAAAGCTAAGTTATGAGATTATATTTTTATACAAGAAATCTCTTAATACTCAGGCAGCAGTAGCTGCAAAGAGAAAGTAATTAATCCATCAGAGTTAGGACAGCATATGTGGCAGACCAAAATGGTGTCTCCTATGTGCAGCAAGAGAGATAAGTCCCCTCAGAACACCCCTATGGGCTTTGAATAGCCCTGAAAACAAGGATGAGGCAATCTGGGAGGAAACCACAACAGCTCTCTCCATCTGCACGTAAGGTACAGCGCTGAGGAAAACAGGACAGCACAGGTGCTGCTCTGTGCACTGTATTCCTTCACCCAGAGAACACGGGGCATGCATGGAGAAGGACCTGAGGGATGTGAGCAACCGTGAAGGTTATGCTCTGCTTGCAAAGGATGTGTGCGTTCTTGCAACCAGCAGCAGAAGACAGGAGGGTGCGAGCACCACGAGCAGTACCACCGGAACACACGCCTACCCTCAGTGGCACAAGGCTGCACGTGAAGGCTGAGGTGCTACAGCACGGCACACACGGGCTGCTCAGAAGTACACCTATACATACAGATGCCTGCACACACATATATGCATCTGCACTCACACAACGCATCGCCCCGCCTCGCTAGAGGCACAGGAAAACGCACAGGGAAGCGAGATGCTACGGGGAGCTGAGCGCAGGACCGGGCACGGAGCAACCCGGGCCGCAGCCCGAACCCCGCGCTGCCCCTGACGAGGCCGGGCCGGAGGGCAGCGCGGCTGCGGGGAAGGCGACCCCCGAGAGACGTTGGGAGGGGAGGGGAGCCGAGGGTGACGGTGCGTACCGTGTACTCCCGCACTTGGCTGTGGAAGTTCTGCTCGCGGATCGACACCTCGTCCGCCTCCATCCTTCATAGTCCCGCGGCCCCCGCGCGCAATGGCGGCCGCCGCCGCCGCGCCTGCTGCTGTCCCCCCGGCGGCGGGCGGGCCACCATGGCCGGCGGCAGCGCCCGCTGCTCCCCCGAGCCCTGCCGGCGGCCGAGGGACGACGGTGGCGGCGAGCTCCACCGCTCTGTCAGCGTGCAGCGGGACGCGGAGGAGGAGGAGGAGGAGGAGGAGGAGGAGGAAGGGCGGGGAACGCCGCCTCAGCTCCTCCTGCTGCGTCACCACGCAGCGACCGCGCGCACACCGCAGCCGCGCCTCCAACGCCCGAGGGAGGGGCGGAGCCAATGGGCGGGAGTGGAGGAGGGGGCGGGGCTCCGCGTTGATGGGCAGGAGGCGGGACCTGTCCCTGGGGGCCTGCCCGGCAGGAAGGCGGGAGCTGGGCTGGGAGGGGGCGGGGCCTGCTCGGGGGCGGGGCCTCAGGGTTCACCTGCTGGCGCCCTCGGTGCCCCTGAGGAGATGCGAGTGGATCACCTCTGAATTTATGCTGCACGAGGGATTTTGAGGTTGCTTGGGACTGTTTGTTCCTCCTTGAATGCAGCCTTTCTTTTAAATGCACTAGAATTTCTAGTTTGAAAGACTGTAAACAAAAGTTAATGTAGAAGTTTCACTGACTGGAGCAGCGCTTTGTGACGGAGGGGTTTCTGTTGACAAGTTCGGCTGTTATTTGGACAAGAGCGGTAGCACAGTTGTTTAAACATACACCAAAACCAACTCTTAATCAAGTACACACTATAAATAGTGGTTTAGCAAATCGAACACTTGTTTCTATCCAAACATGTAACATCATTCCAAGGAAGTTCCGAAGTAAGGAACATCACTTTCTGCCTCTTTATACCTACTGACACATCGTACATGATCTTTATGCCAACTGTCATTCAGACAACATTTATCTCCTAGCCTCTGGCCCATTTTCTTGGTTTAAAGCACATGTCAAAGTGTTTTATCAGATTTTATAGTTAGAAAAGTCATCTTCGACTATCTGATGTATTGCTTGAAGTTCTGAGTTTGTAGAGAACTGCCTTCTGCTTCAGCACGGCCACAGTTTCTCCTTGGTTCTTTCCACACTTTTGAAGATACAGACAAGTAGTTTGCAGGCAGAATCATACCGTGAGTGTAGGAGGTCAGAAAAAATCCCACCCTCTGTCCTTCTGAAGTCCACTGCCTGTGCAGGGAGAGTGTCTCAGTATTTATTGAGACTTCAAGAATGGAAAAGGACCACTAAAAATAGACCTGGAGGAGCAATGAGAACAGAGTCTTTGACACAGTTCTTGGGAAAAGCTGTCCTACTTCACAGCTATTCACTCCACAGCAATAGATTGTATCTGACGGATAATATAATTACTTACTTGTGTTTTCTTCAACTATTCCCCCTTATCTTCAGTCATTTCTTCTTTGAGGGACACTGTGTGGTTCAAGCATCTGTAGCTGCCTAGATGATTTTGGATGAGACTTCGGCATGTGAGAAGGGCTTGATCCAGACTTGGTCTAGAGAGAACAGTGCAGTCAAGGCAAGGTTTGAAGACAGAAGTAATGTATTTTGCCTTAACAACAAACACAACTGGAAAAAGCAGACAACAATTTGATATCCAAGAACCTGTTCTCAGAGAAATCAAATGCTCTCAGACATCTACAGGAAGAATGTCAGTGAAAAGACAAACCCTATTCTTAGAAAAGATCGCGCTTAACGTTTGTACAGAACAGATAGGTTCCCAGATTCCATCGTCTTATACACAATAAATAACACAAAACACAATAAGCTGCAATGGTATGATAATCATTTAGGCCTTCACTAGATTTGTGATGAAAGCAAAAATACATGTTGTAGCTTGGACAAACCAGGGATAAGAACCAAAGAGAGCAAGAAGGTTCCAGGCAAAAGGGGAAAATGGGAACAATCAGAGATTAGGCCTGCAGTAAGTATGTAAGAAATACACATACTGATAGGAAGATGAAGGAGGAGCACGGTTGGAGTTCCAGCTGCATACTGAATTTTAAATATACCTGACGAGTGGATACAGAACATAATTTGTCTCATATTATGGACTGGCAAGTTCTTTCTTCCATTTCTTGCAGCTGAATCATCAGAAACTTGAAACATTTATATTTGCTGAAAAGGCAGGGAAAAAAAATAGCTTCATTCCTGGGCAGAAGTTATTGCTCAGTTCCAAGGTGTCTACACCACAAAGGAAGGTCATGGTAGCCACCACAGCAAAAGCTATTTATATCAAAGGATATGCAGTCTAGCATAGGCTACTGTTGCAAACTGATGAGAAGGTTTAGCAACAAACACATTGATTTGGGTTCATCAGTACAAAAGTAATATTTGAAGCTTACCAAAAGAAAAATACAAAACACAAAAATTAAGCCTGAGGTACCTTTATGAGTAGGTAGAAGACCTCTGGAGGCTTTCATCCATACCTCAGACACAGAGAAAAAAAGACAGCGCTGGAATTGTCCTCAGTGATTCTTTCGACCTCGTCAGTAACCCTAAGAAGTTTGTTCTAAGTATAATCTAGAAACTTTTCTCAAGTTGCCAATGTACGAGTACATGCACACCCAGAAAGAGTAATGAAATACAGAATTCTATTAAACTGACTCTTAGTGGTGCCTAACCCCTGTGTGTAAAAGTTGAGAGGATTTAACAGATTTTGCTTGTTTTGTTCCCTTTCAGCCTTGTTTTAAAAGAACAGTTTTTCTACCTCAAGATAATACAGTGTCTGGTATTCTGAATCTCCAATGAAGTTTTTATGTGCACTGGGTTAGCTCTGAGATACTCCAGAAAAGATGCTGGGATATTCAAGGTAATCAGATTAGTTGAATTGGCTAAAATTGAAATCACTAGAGTTGGAACTGCTTCACTGGGAACATTCCCACAGAATTTGTCAATGAATTTTAGATCACCTTCTTTAACCGGAGAGCTGAGTGGAGAAGAACCTGATGAGGTTCAACTAGGACAAGCAGAGTTCTACACTTGGGAGGAATGGCACATGCATCGGTACAGGTTAGGGGCCGACATGCTGGAGAGGAGCTCTGCAGAGAAGGATCTGGGTGTCGGGGTGTACAACAGGTTGGCCATGAGCCAGCAGTGTGCCCTCATGTCCAAGAAGGCCAGGAGTGTCCTGGGATACATTAAAAAGAGCATCACCAGCAGGTTGAGGGAGGTTATCCTCCCCCTCTACTCTGTATTTATCAGCAGAACCCCAAACTTCTGCCAGGGTCAATAAATCATAAAACAAAACAAAACAAAACAAAGTCTCTAGACAAGCCTCGTTTTCACCAGTCTGCCTATTTTGAACTCAGAAGTTAGTGTCTGATTAAATCAGTCTCTGACAGGTGTTCAGCCAGAGTGGATGGATCAAAAGAATAAAAACTCACTACTTCTCTTCATGGTATATTCAATATTTAATTACCATCTATATTAAAAATCATGCTTCACTCCCAATTTGAATTTTACTGCCTTCAGCTTCTAACTACAATTCTTGTTCTGTCCTTCTCAAGTACAGTGAAGAACTTTAATACTTGGTATTTCCTGTTACTCATAGCAATTCACCTAAGAATCTCCTTTTCAGTCAAAGATTTACTCTAAGCAAAGTTACTCTTTAAAGATTTTCAACCATGAAATCATGGTTGGTTTTCTTTTTTCCTTTCTTCACTGAATTCTTTCCAATCTTTTAACATAGGCTGGATGCCTACTGTCTGTGAGGAAAAGAGTGATTTGCAGGTAGATCTTGTTGAGCACTTGGACTTGGAAGCTAGGGAAGTTTTGTGACCCCTTCAGTTTAGATGGAGTCACTAAATCCAGTTTAGGAATACAGTGTTTCCTCACTGAGATCTCATATCAAGCAGCAGCAATCCATAATTTCTATTCCAAATTATGGTTTTCCTGAAATAGCTCTGGTTCAATAGACAAGATCTTGATTCCTTGTTCTTTGTGCATCCCTGGACACTTGACTGAATTCAAGCCCACTTTATTTTCTGTTTCCCAAACATTTCAGATTGCTCTGTATAATTACTTCATCTTTGTAACTTACCACTCTGTTATTTTCCAGTGTTTGCCAATGTTTTTTTTTTTCTGTGTGTATCATCTGCCAGTGATATTAGCAGTAAGTAGTTTATCAGCTGGAATAAAGACTTGCATGAAAAAAACTCTCTTTTTCCTTCTCTACATTTTTATCCAGTTTTGCTCATACTTCTTCTCATCTTTAGGAACTTCCTGAAGTAGTAAGTACGTATAATACTTATTTTACTGATTGGAAATGTTATGTTTGCTCATATGGGGTATGATCTTGCCAATATCATGTGTTGGCTCCATGGCAACATCACAGTAGGATCCAAAAGAGCTATTTAATAATGAAGCCAATATTTTTTGCATTAGAAAATAATCATTAGAAGCTTTAGCATTGTTCTACTACTAGTTGACTGACAGCAGCAGCATATGTCTCTGAAACCAGCCTCAAACAATTTTTCTGTTCTTGCCCAATAACTGCTTTCTACACTGATGTGCTTTCTACTCAGTCTGTGTTTAGTTCTCAACCTTAAAGCTCTTATGTACTGTGATTTAAAAGGAAAACAGTCTCTGCTCTGCTCTAGTTTTTTGGAGAGCACTATAATATTACATCTACACAACATGCTGCATTGGCTTTAGAGTTTCACCCATCATTAGATCTGTGCTTTCTTTGCAAGTTTTGCAGATTGCTTATCTCCCATTGCTTCTCTCATTTTTGAACATTCTCCGTTGATTTTTGAGCCATTCAACACATTTCACTGGTTATCTTATTATGCCAATTCAGTATTGATTGTAAAACATGACCATGCATTAGCTGTATTATAAATGTAAAGCAAATATCCACCCATATTATCAGTTCCTGACTAACTTACATGGCTGTACCCATTGTCCTTTAAAAATAAATAAATAGATAGACAGATAGATATACAGATGGATAAATAATCAGCAGGACTATACATGCTTATTTGGAACTATTCTCAAATTATTTTTCATTACTTTCATATTTTTAGACATTCAATTTTACAACAATTTTTTGAGAAAATGGATTGCAAGACCAAATCTTTAAACAATAAAAATCACTTTTCTATTAGTTAAATCATTTTATTTTCTTCTCTTAAATTTAGTATCTGACTCATCATGACTAAGATAACTGTACTGTTAAATACCACATGGAAGGCATTTCAAAAATCTATCCAGTATTAAACTACAACCATTTTTCAGTTAGGTTCACAAAATCACATGTATAAATTTTGTCGTTGACAGTAAGCCCTGCACTTTTTATGAAGGACTTTTATCCAAAATGCTAGGAATTTTAAAGGGAATAAATCATCTTAATTTCTAAAATTAATAGGGGCAAGATTTATTCTTAAATCATGGATACTCCTTTCTAATTAAATTCAAATGTGTTTAATGCATCTCAGGAGTGTTAAGATAATAAGTAATCCTTTTCTGGAATTTAACAGCCTCGATCCCTGTCAATATTGGGTGACTAATAAAATATGATGCCAGGCGTTTTTTAAATCTTTATCTTTCTCCTCTGTCTCATTAGCAAAATGGATAGGTTTGTTCCACAGGCACAACGTAATTTGGAGAATTCAATGTTGCTCAAGGACATTCCAAATAAATTTCAGCAGGTATTTCTTCATGCAGTACTCATATATAAAGTAGACTTTCACGTATATAAAATTGACTTTCACGATATCTGCCAGTTACCACGCTGAAGTTTTAATTTGTTGTGTAAGGTTATTGTTAGCATGCAGAGGCCCAAAAGGGCCACTGCAATTAAGGTCTCCTGGCCAGCAGAACTTTGTGCAGTTATCCTGTCAAAGCCTATACTCTAAGTGAGATCCAATGATCAGTATTTGATCAACAGAACATATAATATTCATCAATTGTACCAGTGGTCTATTAGGAAATGCTGAAATTGTGAAAACAGATTATTATATAACATAGGCCAATACTTGTTTTCAGTAACAGGCCTCAGATTTAGCAGGCCTTCTACCAAAAATCATGCCAATAATATGAAATCAGCTCATTTAGTTTTAAGAGCTGAGCTTCCTTTCTTAAGTAGATATTACAGTAAAGTAACAACACCTCCAAATGATGAAAATATGGCAGGATTCTCAAGACCTGGAAGAGATATAGTCTTCTGGCATTCATATAAAGCAAAATCCATCTATGGTGAATTAAAGCATTTGTGTGTCTCTAAGTAGTTGAGTGGAGGACTCCAGAGATTTCATGCTGTCTTCCTAGTGGGAGGATAGACCAAGGAACAGGCTGTGACTCATCTAACTCTAAAATATTCCCACATTTCTAATTTTAGGTCCTGTAAACCATACATTATAGACAAAGTATATCCATTTGGACAGTGATTGCACCTGCAGAGATAACCCATGCTGCACATCCCATACATGTCTATGCTACATGGCTCTTGTGCATACAACTCTATAGGTACTGTCATTGTAAATGAGGCACCACCAGTTCTGACAAAGCTTGTCTATATCTTCATTAAAAAGAGCCAAATACCACATTTTAAGAGTGGGGGATATGGGCATCTGTCATGCTACTATGCTTCCAAGTTTCCATGCCAAGCATATTCGTTTTCCCTCAGATCTCATAAAACAAGAGGATACCACCAACTAGGTTAAAAATGCTTTAGATGCTCTCTCTGCACCGCTGTCCACTTGGATTGCCTAGTCAAATAGCACTGATAACTGAAAGCTTCTTAACAGCTTAATATCTGTGCCTGCTTCATAGACAAGAGGACTAACAGAGGCACTTGAGTCCAGGATAGGTCAACTATAGAAGCAGACCCTGTTGATTGTGCCTGGTAATGCAGGTTTAGCCTGTGTTACCATGGAAATACAATGCCCCCATCTTGTCTCAGGTTCCCGTATATTCTAAAATAGAGGTGTGCAGACAGAGTCAACAGTTCTTCATGGAAATGCCACTACTCCCTTGCCTGCTTGCCATCCTCTTAGTAAATCTTGTCCACGATCATTCCAAGAATTCTCACTGGAAACCGCATCCTGCACAAAGAAAAGACACGCCTCTTGATCTTTCAACAGCAGAGTGGCAAAGGGGAAGTTCTGCCTACACAGCTGGCTTTCAGGTTACATCTTCAAATTGTTCAACTGCTTAAGATGCCTCCTTTGCCTGGCCAAGTGTGCCCTGCCCTCCTACATGTTGCTAATGACTGAAACGAGAGGAGCAGGACAACTCCCAGCCTTATCCACACTACGTTGGAAGTGTTGATATCCATCCTCTCATCTCCATCAGTGTATGATAATGGTCACCAATCCCATTTCACATCAGTAATGGGGTCATGCATGGCTCAACCACAGCTACGATCTGACCAAGGAGTGCATCTTCTCCCCGACCCAAGGAGGTAATAATGTCCTTCAGTTTTCTTGTTTCTTTACACATCGTGTGACAAATCCAGGAGCTT
The DNA here is from genome assembly GCF_002078875.1 of Numida meleagris. NCBI lineage: Eukaryota > Metazoa > Chordata > Aves > Galliformes > Numididae > Numida > Numida meleagris. Next base: position 7,845,214 of record NC_034410.1, read on the forward strand.
TTAGTGAGCTCACCATAATGTGCTGACTCTGTATCATCTATGAGAGGACAGAAGACTGTAGAGCTTCTAAGTGGGCACACAGACAAGAGGTTTCTCCAATTTTAAAAGCAGGTACAACATTCATTCATTATTCTGTGAAGCCTGTTCCCTTCAAAGTGGTTACTGATAACCTTGCAGCATCTATTTTAACTATTTTCAATGCTGTTAAGGTTACAAAGAAATCATCTGTTTGAGACACATGGTCTTTGTTTCTAAATCATGTTGTTCTGTGATTAATCACATATTTAAAGGATAGTGCAAAGTTATTGAGGTTTCATAGGATGCATTCATACTGTATTGCATCTTGTGTGTTGATAACCCAAAACACACCTTATTTGCTCTTACGGAAACAGTATTTTAGCTAGGGTTCACTTCTTTATCAAAAGCAAAACGTTCGTATCTTTTCAAATGCTAAAAAATTTACAATAAAAGTCACTATAAGGCACATTGGGAAACTTTGATAGAAATGGGTCATTTCATCTGAATAGTAAAAACTATAGGAAATAATTCAGCAGCTTGTAGGCACTGGTAAAGCACTGAGCACCATGTTCCCAGAATTTCTTCACAAATAGAATATTATTTCAGACCTACTTACTGCCCCACTGTGCATTTAACACCTGGTTCTCATCAACAAGGAAGAAAACAACCAACTTCTTTCAGATGAGTCTTCTTCACTCTTCAAGTCTATTACCAAAGTGACATTTCATCCTGCGTGCATTCAGGAAACCTGTGAAAGAAATAATAATTGAACGTTGCTGTTTTCCCAAATTATACTGTTTGTATTTTCCTTTGTAGTGGTGAAGGCAGAATCTTAGAATGCTCATAACCTTTCCAGGCTCTCTTCACCCTATATCAAATGTACCCTTCACTGGTACATACTTCCATTCTTCTTATTTTCTAGTCAGATAACTCTGACAGAAACCTCAGTTTTCCACTCTGTGGTCTAAAGAACTATAAATGAATCAAAACCTATTCTGTCTGCTCATTATGAAATGTATCACATAATTTGGCACTTGTGAAGTAATCCCACCAAAGACACTGTACAATTCAAAGCTCCCCACATGTAATTTGTTTTTACAGTGCTACAGACTAGTAATCTCCATAGTGCTTCTGAAAACCCAAAAGCTTATTTCACTTTAGCACTTTGAAAAAGTACCTCTTGGGGTGTAATGCTGATCCTGTCCAGCTTTGTTCTTCTTTGATTTGGTTCAACAACCCCTCCAGCAGTACTGATAAAACAGTACATGGCCAGACAGACTTGGGGAAAATAAAACAGTGAAAATAAAAAATCCAATTGGAATGAATTATCTGGAACAGTTTGTGTTCAGACAACAGAAGCAGCAGAACAGACTGCCCTGAGAGCTGTGGATGCCCCATCCCTGGAAGCACTCAAGGCCAGGTTGGGGGGGCCCTGGGCAGCCTGATCTGGTGGGTGGCAACCAGCCCATGGCAGGGGGGTGGAACTAGATGATCTTTAAGGTCCGTTCCAACCCAAACCAATCTATGATACAACTGAGAAGAGTGAGCCACTTCAACCATCAGTTAGAGAGAAAAGTAATTGTGGACTATACCATACACTCAAAGCAATCACAAATTTGTTTTTCTGCCTGGCCTATCCCATTTTAAGTACTGAGAGTAACAGAAAATCTGAGAAACTATATTGTCCATTTTCTTTACACACACCTAGTCCTCATAGAGAATTAATGAGTCAAGAAATAACTACCAACTTCAAATAGCATTTCCTGTTCTCTGTTGTGGAATAAGAAATACTTTTGCACAATGTCAGCAGGACAAGTCGATGGTGTTTTTGGAAGAATTTATTTAAAGGTTCACTCATGCAAAAAGTTTTAAAGTGTACATTTTAAAATGTTTATGAGTATTTATATATTACATTGTATGTATACTTATACATGATGTGTATATATTTATATGTCTGTGTGTGTGCACACTTATTTTTATTTAAAGTTTTCTGAAATACATTGTTATCTTGCAGTAAAAATAAACTGGTATGGGATACAGCATTGCACAGTGGCCTCTATAGAATTTCTCTACAAGCATCAAAATACTTTGATAGCTACACTGAATTAATTTGAAATAAGGTACTGATTTTTCTTTCTTTGATAAAATCACTGCCTATTGACTCTACTACGGATGGTGTTTTTGCCTTTGTAAAGAAGCAGCAGCTTATAACATTATTTTAAATGAGATTGTGTGATTATGTACATAAAAAAAAAAGAAAAATGCAGTTTAATTATTGTTGAAATGTCTCCTCGGCTTATTATTTTATTATGCAGTTTGTTTTATTTACTTAAGGACATTGAAGCCTGTGTCCCAAATAAACTCTTTATCATGTTTTACTTAATTATAAAAACTGGCAAGTTTAAATAACATCAACTGAAAAAATACTCTAATGTACAAATCTGAAATACAAATAAAGGAAAGTGTCTTCTTAGCTGTTTTCCTTTGTTACACGCATCACTGCATTCACACAATCATGTACCCCAAATCAATGTCTTTACCAAAGACACACTATGGAAAAAGAAAAGGGGGGAACTTTAACTACACAGAAATATATTAAGAACTTCACAATGTGACCTGTAGTTTTTACTGAAATAAATTAATGGATGGCATGCAGATGCCAAGATTAAAGAGAGCAGTAACAAAACATTAGTAAGCACTTTTAATGTAATTAATTTTTGATATATTACAATTTTTAGCATGTAATTATTTTTGAAGGAACTGCAGGGTAATACTGGATCATACGTTTATTCCAACTAGTTACTAAAGAACAAAATGTGACAATATTTTGAAATTCTATTGCAGAACAATACTGTATTGTATATCACAAACAACAATGGCAAGATTTCTCTCATCTGATAATCAGTTTCAATGATTACCTACTCAAAGGTCAATGCTTGGTACTACAAAATCCCCTTGTCAGCCTAGAATCCAAGTGGGCATTGAAACATGCTATATAAAGCACCTAGGCTTGCAGTGACCTTGAATGTTTCCTTATTGCTGGAGGCTGGGATTGTTCCATGGCAACATTCCCAGTCTGCATCAAGAGGCTGGTACTAACATCAATCTTTAACACCGGTCTTTAAAACAATTTTTGATGTTGGCCTTGAATAGGTCTAATAATTTTGCTTAATCACCTCTGTTCCTACACAAAAACTGGAATCTAGGCTGACTTCTAATTTTTCATTCTTGTGAAATCCAGCCACAGGCTTCCTGTCTGCCATCAAATATCTGGAATCACAATTAGCCAAAATATGTCAGATGCCCTGTGACACCCAATCATCTTTATTGCATAGAAGTTCACTTTCAAGCTTAGAGTAGAACAAATTCCACTTGGCTCAAAGGTCTGTACTTCCAAAGAAAAATGAGAACGCTCATATGCATATTTAAATATGCAGATGTGATGTATCCAATTTGCATTGTCATCTAACGAGAATGACCTTTTCTGCTGAGCAGAAACAGCAGTTGTTGAACTTGAGCATGTGAAGTTGTGGTTAAATAGGGAATTCCGAATGTCTATCTAAATAGATCAACTGCTTGCTCCTCTTAATAAAAAATAATCATGGTCATATTGAACCCTAAATCATAGAATCATAGAATGGCTTGGGTTGGAAGGGACCTCAAAAATCGTCCAGTTCCAACCCCCTGCCGTGGGCTGCTTGCCATCAGCCACATCAGGCTGCCCAGGGCTCCATCCAGTCTGGCCTTGAGTGCCTCCAGGGATGGGGCATCCAGAGCTTCTCTGGGTAGCTGTGCCAGCACCACACCACCATCTCAGTGAAAAATCCCAGGGCTTCTTCATCTTTAGGGAAATCCAATTAGGTTCAGTATCTGAATTTTGCTACTTCGGTCTATTTCTCATAACACTTCTTCCCTAGCACTCTTCTTAACCACCACTCTTTATAAAGAAGATCTAAACAGTTCTCTCACCATCAGCGTGGTGCATGTTAACAACATAGCATATTTATAATTGTTTTGCAAAACGAAATTCAGAGGGAAGGGATTAAGTGAGTTGCTGATGGCTACAAAGAGGCAGTTATTATGGCAGGACTGGAACTCAGTCTGACCTTGGTTTTGATCCTGCATTAAAATACACTAGATCGAGTTTTTAGCAATACTCAAATTGAAATGGAAAACAGCCATGATCGATTTACCAAGCAGCACTAAAGTCATATAACCTGTGTTGTTCTATTTCTGTGAATGCCAAAGAAGGAAACAACTCCTGCATGTAGCCAGCTCATCTGTAGACAAATAGTATACTTATTATGGTCAAACCTTTAGTTACCCTTTGTACTGAAACAAAAGGTCAAATTGCCAGTATGCTTACCTTCCTCTAGAGCTTACTCTTTTCATCTACAGACCACAAAAACAGGCAGTAATATTGCACCACACCGGCAACAAATAGGTCTTAGAACTGGAACCACTCACATGCTTGATTCGGGATTAAAGAAATGAGAATTCAAGCAAATATCTTGGCATACCTTGTTACCTTACAATTACCATTGTAAGACTGAGAATAAAACCCTTCCGGTTATTTCTTTAACTGTAATATTCTACATGATACTTACACATAGCCCCTTTTCTCATGGTTATATAGAGGAATGGAGTGCAGTAAGTTTAACAGCACTGCTCTGTGAGTGAATCCAGACAAATATGTGTTGTCCTAAAAATAGGTATCTTACCTTATGCACCAGTAAGGAAGAAGAAAACTCATCCTGAGAAAAGAAATTCCAACTATACAGAACCAGCCAGTTCCCCAGAAGTGCACACACATACACAGCTGCGTAGAGCTTTGCTCTTAATATTAGTTTACCTGTCAGCATGCTATTTTGGCAAAATTATTCTGGAGAGCAAGAGACAGAAATCTCGTGATAAACACTGCAACTACACAAAAAGGGGTTTTGTAATTGTTCTTGTTTTCACCTGTGTTTCAGAGCCTATTTCATATGTGGCACAGGTGTTAATACAGATGGGTGCGACAGGAAGACCAGCTGCACTTGTAGAGTAATGAATTCTCATTTAAATCAACACGGGAACTAACTGTCCCACCAGCAGGATATCCTGACGCAGTACATTTTTGTAATCTGCTAATGGTGCCTTTTCATAACTCATTTAGCCTAGTTGCAGCCTGTACTGCCATTGGAAAGGGCACTTCTCTTCCCTTTCCTACTGCTGTCTACCTCTTTCTGCAGCCAAATCAAAAAAACTGATCCAGCCAAAATAACAGCTGATTAGTTACATTTGGATCAAATCTTGGATTTGGTGGATTATGCTGTAAGTCCTGGTGTTAGCGTAAGGAAGGGTAAGGAAATGCATTGCCAGGACAAGTAAGTGGCAGACTGATGTTATCCTACAGCAGCTGCAAAAAAAAAAAAGTTGATCTTTAAAGACAACGATTGCCTGAAAGAGACATTACCAGATGCAGAAGTACATTAGAGTGGTTTCCAGGGCCATGTATGTGCCAGACTCAAACATGAAGTTGTTAAAATTGGTACACGTATGGTTTTGTTTCACTGCCCTGTCCTTTGGGCAGCAAAATGCCAAATACTACCTGGCTACCTAAAACAATCGGCTGCAACTGTCATACAAAGCTGCCTCTTGAACCAGTGGAGATCACACCATCTGGTTAGTGGAGACTGGGGTGCTGTCCATCTCATTCTGAAACAGAAGTGTAAAATGAGTCAGATGAGTTTTCCTCTTTAGGTGGCTCCATTTCATCTGTCAGAGCTAAATCAGTGCTATTTTAAAGCACTTAGAGAGAACAATCAGGGAGGAGAAGGCTTTGTTAGCCTGGAATGTTCTGATGATGGCAGACATTATCAGTGTCTTGGATGAAAAATAGTGAGGATATAGATTACAGTTGGTGATGATTATAAATTCATGAGGGTGGAAGTATTATTTCTAATCCACACCTACTCACTAATCCAGCTTTCAACACAGTCACAGTTGCATCAGCAAATCACAGGGTGTTATCCTGTGATGGGTACAAACTGGCTGTCACATGGTGGATTAAGATGTAGCTGCTGAGAGAAGGAAACAAGGTACATACAGCTTATGAAAACGCTCCTTCACAGAGCACATTGGAGCATGGAATTGACCTGGATGTATCCAGAGGAATCTCATTTAGCCCTTCCAAGCAGTGACCTCAGAGGCCTAAGTTAGTGAGTATAATATCACAAAGCATAAGAAGATATTTCTAAGCCAATTTTACACATAACATAACTAAGATTGGGTTAATCTCACTCAACAGTAGATACCTACAGTGATTCTTCAGCAGGATTGATCTCTCCAGGCTCTTTTTATAGTCACTGTAGATTACATGGTGATTAATCTCTATCTAGAATAGTTCATCACCTCTAGAAGCTTTTCTTTCTTCCCTTTGAGTCAAGAGAGACAGTAGGTTAATTTGCTCAACTCTAAATGTCTGTTCACAGATAACTAAAGTTAGCTGGTAAGATTCCATCTTCAAGGCATGCAGAGACTAGGAATCCAATCTTGGGAAAAGCCTGAGAAGTTCAGATACTTTGATTTGCTTAAGGCTCAGCTCAATTCTCTGCTTTCTATTTAAACTGCAATGGACACAAATCTCATAACTTGCTTGCAAGCAGGAGAAAAAAGTATTTTATTCAAAATGCCATATTGTAGTTTTAGCTGGGCAAGTAGAGCTCCTGAACAAGAACTGCATAACAAATGAACGCTATGTCAAGAACAATAACATAATACATTATAGGAACAGATATTAAGATGTGGAATGGCAACCAACAAGTATAAATTGGTATCATTGTTACAGTGTATGTTACCAGATCCAAAGTTTGCTGTCATCACGGAAAGACTTCCAAGTATTTGACTGTGCCTTGACTCAGATACATACCATGTTTTGTATGTTTAACAAAGCTGCAGGAATAATGGACTAAGACTTTTGGTAATAGTTAAGAACACCCTCTGAGGTAGGAAAAGCTGCTGGAAATTGTCTCTGAAAACAATTAACTTACCCTGCATGTCAAAAGACAGTGTTAGCAGTGGAATGAACAGTAACACTGAACATTATTACTGGTGAACTCCTGTCAGTGGCATGGTACTTATTATTGCCTGCACTTTCACTTTTTATAGATAAATGAATAGGTGAAAGGTGATTTGTTGAACTTGTGCATTCATAGGTATCTAATCCAGAGTACCATTCCTACTTCCAAGCGTTATTTTTTAAAGTTGCCTCATCAGAATTAAATAACAAAAAGAAGCACAGATTGATCTTCAGGGAAGAGTTACAACCAATATGTTGAAGCTGAGCAATTACAAATAAAAGGAGAAAGAACAGAGGAAAAAGGAAATGCTCCTTGTTAAATATTTACTTCATCTCTGATGAAAATTGCCTTGTCAATGACGATATAATACAAGTGTTCTTTAGGTAAGGTCAACCTTCAGCATAGAGTTTAGTCTTCTATAGAGGCATTTCATTGATTATATAAATGTTATATAGGAAATGCAAAGTACCATAATGTGGGAGTTTGATCAATGATGTTATCCTGATTTATTACTGCATATTTTTGGACTGTGATGTGCACAAAGCACTAATTTAAAACCTCACTTTAGTTGCAACCTACCTCTTCCTTTTAATAACAAGAAAGTCATCTGATTACATTCTTTCAGTTATCCCCATGTCACGTATTAGATAATCTCCTTATAGTTTAAAACTAAAAACGCTAATGGATTGGGGAAATGGGATTTTGCTTTCACACATTATACCTCTCTTTTTATGCTTGCCTTTCAGATCATTTATCTAAATAATAACCTTCAGTACTCCCTCCTTCCTTCCAATGAACTAAAACACATTAATAATTAAAGTCAGTGAAGACATCTTCTCCCTGATCTAGTTTTGCCCACTCAGATTACCAGTTTCAGCTCCTACTTTCCTACTTTTTTTTTGGAGGGGGGACAGGGGGCAAAAGTTACTGACTTGTAGAGCTACTCCTATGATTACTTCCTAATTTGTTCCAATTAAAACAGCCAGTGTTAGTTTACACAAACTGTAGGTCGTTGTTAATGAGTATCACCAGTCAGCAGTGACTGAAAGGGCATTGATTTCAGGGACTACAGGATAGAAGTGATATGAAAAACTCAGCAAACAGCTTTCAATCAGAAAACCTGTTGGGTCAGCCTAAGAAAAGAGGAAGTAATACACACCTGCATGTGAAGGTGCTGCAGGTGGTAGCTTCTGCTGGCAAACTTGGAGATAAAGGAGGAGGTGTTTCAATGGTCTTAGTGTCAGAATGAGGGAAGGTAAGTCATCCTGTACAAAAGATAAATGACTGGCCCAGGGTCAGATACAAGGACTGTGGGAATTCTGGAACCACCAGGACAGAGATTTTCTAGAGTATTTCTGTAGTTCAACTTTTACTATGCCTGACTTAAGAAGTTGTAAGACATAGTTCTGAAGAAAAAAAAAAAAAAAAGGAAATCTCAGCAACAGGGATGTGTCTTTAAAACATTAAGGAAATAACTTCTCTCACCTACCAGTAACTTCTGAGACAGATGGAGCTGAAGCACATTCAAAGACACATCAACTTTGTACTGCCCTGAGACTTTGGAAAACATATTCCAGAGGATAAACATCCTTTCACAGAAAATCTCTCGCAGCAGCTCTTCTCATTCACGCAAGAACAAATGTCGGTTCTGCTGACCGCAGTGGTGGCAATAAGACATGGGAGTGAACAGTATCTCAAGTAGGCAGGTGCTGTGTTAGAAAGCCACAACTGTCTGAAAGTAGCTCACACTGCTCTGCTGCTCTCCTTGCTCTGAATAAATTCATCCTGGTAGTAACTTTCCAGACTGCATAGTCAAAAAAGGCTTTGGATTTAAAGAGATGTTCTTACATAAATCAGGCAGTTTTCTCCATTGATAATAACAAAGAACGGCCCCATGAAATCAACCTGAATGCCTTCCTGGAACAACATAGATAGTTCCTGTGCTGATAAACAGCAAGATATTCTCAACAGTGGCAAATTACAAAAGAGCAAGTATCTACCTATCTGTGCGGTACAGACACTAAATTAACATCTTCATGACTTGTGGGAGGTGACCAGGAAAAATAGCAGACAGATGGCTAAAGGATGAGTATTCCACTCATTCTGCAAGAAGAAAAAAATAAAGCAAATCCATGAATAAAATTTAATAGCAAAAGAAATCTGCTAACAAAGGTTAACCCAGCTGGAAGCAAAAACATCCGGAAGCAACAGTTCTATATGAAGTTTCATTTCCAGTGAATCATGCCACTATGTTCAATGTAATTCTAAATACAAAAGCTGCCCTTACCGCTTGTTCTCTGCTGTGGGATCGCTGTCAAAACAAAGAACAATTACAAAATGTTCCCCCAGTTCTGAATTCATATTTGCTAAGTGATGCTGATACAATGCAGAGATCTAAATGTGAAATTTGTAAAATGGAAAGTGAAATTCTCCTCTTTGCTTGTGTTTAGATGACACAGGAAGGTTGGAACAGGTTTTAAGAGCTTCTTGTAATGTCATGACAAGAACATTGCATTTGCTATGTACTGGAAGCCAAAGTGGTGAATGTAAAACAGTAATCCACAATATTCTAGAGCAGTATCTGAACTGCTTGTTATAATGCATTTATTTAGGTATGGCACCACTAGATTTCAATGATGAATTAGTCTATGGAGATTGTTATTTCTTTCAATATAACATTTTCTTGATGATTGCTTTTAGGTTTTCTCTGAAACACTGCTTTACCTTAATTCTTAGAAAGTGTTTGCAACAAGTGATGATAATTCTACTTCTGTATTTTTTTGCTAAAGTAGAATGTCCATTTTCACCCAAATTTTGGATTATACAGTTCAGCAAAACACATGCTTTCCTCTGATGCGTGAAGTGTTGAAGGTGGCAAATATTGGCATTCTCTTTCTTTGAAGAAATATGAGATTTCCCATTATTGGAAAGCTCTGTTGCCCTGAATGACAAATTACACAAAGAGACAGAAGGAGGATGCAAATCTTAGTTTTAAAAGCATCTAATATTTGCTCAAATTATATTCAGCTGTATTTATCTAGCATTCTGGCATGCTGATGGAATAGCATTATCAATAAGTCTATAAATCGGATGCAAAATGCATGTGAGCTGTCTGTGCATGAGGAAAGAGCAGAGCAGCAATAAATTAGAGCATAATATATAGTTTAAAGTGTAGCAAAAGGAATGCCTTGACAAATCAACGCAACATATTTTGTCACTGAGAGGGAAAGATTCATTATACATCAGCCTTGAGAATGCTGGATTTCTGAAGCATGGGGTCATCTAGGACATATGATGTCATTGAAAGAGTATGGAAACATGCATAGAAAAGCAACAATAATCTGCAGAATAATAATAATCACGTTAAATTTTTCAGCTAAAACTGAAGTTCTCTCCAGTCCTTCATTGTTCAAGAGAGTTCAGGAATGCAACAAGAGATAATAAAATAATGAATTCTGACTTCCTATGGATTTGGTACCCACATGAGATTCAAGAATGATCCTCTTTCTGAACGTGAGTCACACACGCAGACTTTCCTTTGTCTGGATTTTCTGTGGTGTATATTAATGTCTAAGTTTTGTTTAGCTGAGAAACTCTTTCCTCTGTCATGGAAAATCTGATAGATCATAAAATTTGGGGAAAGTCAGTGTTCTGGGGAACTGAACTGCCTTTGGGAACTGCCACACATGACAGAAACTCACCATTACATTTCAAAGTTGGTTGGAGGAGAGGACACAGTCATGGGGGCAAACACATACACCCAGCAGATTGCATCGGCACGGAATGAAAAAAAAAAGAAGGAAAAAAGAGACTGAAAATAAGACCAAGCTGCCAATTGGTTTTCCTGCTGACAGCAGCGAAGTGCCACAGGACATCTAATTCCCTCTGATCACAGAAATGACAGACAAGCTGTCTCTTGCTCTGACTGTGGCTTGGGCCACCAGACCTCAGGAGTGACATCATCACATCCCACTGCCAGCGGGGAAGTGACCCAGAGACATAGGCAGCTGATGTCAGCATTGCCTTTGGCGTGCTCAGGAAGACACTGGAACTTGGCAGTGTGGTAAAGGGTTTAAAATGGGGAATGGAGAGGTGGTGATGAGTCTGGGGTCACTGATCTGTGGGCTCTTGTGGTGCTGACAGGCCACAGGAACCTCTTACCTGCTTTGCCAGTGGCAAGGCCTTGCAATTGTGGTTATGAGAGAGGAATTGTTCCCTTCCCTTATGTAATGAAAGTACCAACTATACTTACACTAGGAACAAAAGCTGCGGGACAAAAGGATAGAGTACAGCCCTGCTGAAAAGGACCTGAGGAGATGGTGGATGGCAAGCAGAACATGAGCCAGCAGTGTGCCCTCGCAGCCCAGAAAACCAGCCACATCCTGGGCTGCATCTAAAGCAGCACGGCAGCAGGGAGAGGGAGGTGATCCTGCCCCTCTGCTCTGTGCTGTGAGACCTCACTAGGAGTACTGCATCCAGATGTGGAGTCCTCAGTACACTGAGCTGGTGGAGTGTGTCCCGAGGAGGGCCACAGACATGATCCCAGCGATGGAACACCTCTCCTACCAGGACAGGCTGAGAGAGCTAGGGCTGTGCAGCCTGGAGAAGAGAAGGCTCCGGGGAGGCCTGAGAGCAGATTCTAAATATCCAAACTGGGGCTGTAAGAAAGAAGGGGACAGAGTCTTTAGCAGGGTCAGTGGTGTTAGGACAAGGGGAAATGGTTTGAAAACAAAAGAGATTTGGATTGGATATAAGGAAGAAGGTTTTTTACGATAGGGCAGTGAAGCACTGGCACAGGTTGCTCAGAGAGATGGCGATGACCATCTCTGTCATGACCTTGGAAACATTCAAGGTCAGGCTGGACGGGCTCTGAGCACCTGATGGAGCTGTACGTGTTCCTGTTCATTGCAGGGATAGCCTTTAAGGCTCCCTTCCAACTCAAACTTCCATCATCATTCTACGATGATCCTACGATAAACATCTGAAGCGCAGGAGTCAAGTGGCTGGGGCCAGGCTCTTTTCAGTGGCATCCAACGACAGGACAAGGGGAAACACGTTACTGTGAGGGTGGCAGAGCACAGGGACAGGCTGCCCAGAGAAGTGGTGGACTCTCCTTCCCTGGAGATTCAAGACTCGCCGGGACGCCTTCCCACCGACTGTAGGGAAGCCGCAGCAGGGGTCGGACTAGATGATCTCCAGAAGTCCATTCCAACCCCCCCGATCCTATGATGGCTGCGGACTGACCGGCTTCGGAACGTGCTTCGAACGGGCACCTACGCCACTCAGGAGCCGCCACCCCGCGCCAGCCCAGCAGGGGGCGCTGCAGCCCCAAACGGCGCCCGGAAGGCGGAAGCGACGCGCGGCTGTTCCCCAAGATGGCGGCGCCCAGGCGCGGCGTGGCTCCGGGGAGGATGAAGCGAGCGGCCGGCCGCGCTCGCCGCGGCGATGGGAAGCTGGAGAGGCTGCGGCTGGCGGTGCGAGAGTTCGTGCAGGCGGCCGGGGACCAGCCTCCGCCGCAGCACCCGCTGAAAGGCTCGGAGAGACCGAGCCGAAAGAGCCGGCGGGACGCGAGGAAGGAGAAGCGCAAGCTGAAGCGGAGCCGCCGCCGCCGCCTCCGACGCGGAGAGACGGGGGACGCCCCCGCCGCGGCGGCCCGGCCGGCTCCTGCTGCCCGCCCCACAGCTCCGGCCTCGCCAGCCGCCGCAGGGAAGAAGCAGCCGGAGCCTCCGCGGCAGACGAAGAAACCACCCCCGAAAGCGTCGCGGCCACCGGTAGCGGCCCCTCGGCCGTCCGCCGTCGCTTCGTCGAGGAAGCGGGCCCTGCTGGAGGCCAACGAGGAGGAGGAGAAGGAGATCCGGCGCCTGGAGCGGCAGCTGAGGCTCGGCAAGCGCCGCAGGAAGAAAGGGGAGACCGCGGCCGAGGAGCTGCCGCAAAGCTTCCTGCGGGACGGGCTGGGCTACGTGTTGGGCGCCCTGGGCTCTGGCGCTGGCCTCGCCGGGCTCTGCCAGAGCAGCGACGAGGAGGAGAAGGACCCGGAGCCGGGGAAACGCGGAGAGGATCATGAGAAGGCTCAGGAGATCCCAGAGGAGTGGGTAGAGGCCTCTGACAACTTGGAGGGGTCAGATGTGGAAGGGCAGTGGGACAGCGAGAGCTCATCCCCTGAGGACAGCGGGGTGCCTGAGGGAAGCGATGCCCTAGAGTCGGAGGAGGAAGAGCAGGAGGTAGGGAGTTGGCCTGAAATAGTGCAAACTTGCTTCTCAGAGTATGTGCAAAGCAGACTTGATGTCACTTCCGCAAAGCACTGATGTTTGCTGCCTGACCAGTGTGGAGAGATGTTGGTGAAAACCATGCTGGGTGCAGCAGCAGCATTGATTTCTGAGCTTCTGCCAAGTCCTAGAAACCCACGCTGGCACATTACACCCTAGCACACAAAGCCTTGCTTATGTATACACAGTCAACAAATAAAAGGAACAAAAGCATCACCATCCCAGAACCAGATTAAGCACTTCCCTAAGATCATAAAGAGCCTATGTGACAATGAATGTGTGTTGGAAATGGGAGCTCCTCCTTCCAGAGGAGCTCAGACATGCTGCCTGTGTTTGGCTTTGTAGTGCAAGTGGAGGAGAGGAAGCCAAACATCATTTAGCTACATGGCACCGAGTTAATCTGATTCCACCTCTGCAGCTGAGGGTTTCACTCATGGAGGTTCCTGTTGTCTATCTGGTTAAACCAGAGACCCAAGATGTCAGTTTTATTAAAAGTAGTTTACTTAAAGCTTTATGTGAACAGGAGAGGTTCTTTTGCTTCTCTTAAGCTGATCATAAGCAGTAACTTGCTGCATGCTTTTTTCCTGAATGCAGTTATTCCTTTGGCATTAGTTATTGTATGCTTAACAAGAAGACTGATATATCAAGTAGGAATGTATACTTAAGTTCAAATATTTTAAATACTAATCTCATCTGCTGACTGTTTTCTTGATAAGGGTCATAATCACAGTGCTACAAAGTACATTCCCCCTCAAGTGAGAAAAGCTCAGGAGGCACTCGATGACAAGAAAAGACAAGAATTGGGAAGACTGAAGAAAATAGTGAATGGTCTCATTAATAGGTAATGTAATAATGACAAGTTGTTAATCTTTCTGATTTTATGTGACAGTGCTCATCAGTCAAAGAAAAGTGGCGTGGATGTGACTTCTGTCTCTGCAAACTGTTTTTAAGTTGGCAGGCATGTCTGCTATCCTTAATAATAATTATCTTTGTTGATAGAAATTCTTCAAAGTTGGTAGTTATAGAAGTTGAAGAACCTAGAAAATAAATTTACGATTGGGCTGAATTCCACACAGCTGCTGCCCACAAGTGCTAGCTATAATTCTCCAAGTATCAGTTTCAGTACACCTATTTAAAAAAAATAGAAAAAACACCCTGTGGTGAGAGATCCCTACTGTTCCCACACCAGCACATTGTGTTAAAATTGAATAAAAATACATTTCTCCAATATTACCACCAAGGAAAAGCAACTTTATGGTATTTTATAACTTAAAGAAGGAAAAAAAACATTTGCATGTGTTTTTCAGAGTATCTTTAAAATAAGAAATCTATTGATATTTATCTATTAGATATAAACTGCAGGCTACGAAAGAGTTTGTACAATCACTTAGGATTTGCTGCACCTGACATGTTCCAGAAGCATGGAGTGTTTTTGTACTTAGTTTCTCCAAAAACTGTGATGTGCCATAGCTACAAGTGATCAAAGTCTGGTTTGTAATAAGGCTGTGCAGCATGACAGTAAGCACAGTGACAATGCTTTGTCAATACAGCTGCTTTTACATGTAAATATTTTTTAAAAAATGAATTTGGGTGATTTTAGTTTAGTGAACACAGCAAAATACAAGAGGTCCATTACATTCATCTTATTGCTCATTTTAGAGAAGCTAGCTGGGCTTCAGAATAGGTTGCATGTTAGATAAATTGAAAATTGTGGAGCTGTACAGAGGCAAAATAGCAAACACTGGATTTTGTTTCTCAATAGGTTGAGTGAGCCAAATTTGTCCTCCATTAGTGGACAGCTGGAAGAGCTCTACATGGCCAACAGCAGAAAGGACATGAATGAAACTCTAACAGATATCCTTATGAATGCTTGTGTCACTGCAGTTGCCATGCCTGCAAGACTGATGATGGAGCATGTCCTTTTGGTCAGCGTTCTTCATCATACAGTAGGAACTGAGGTAATTCTTGTGGTTAGGACTAATGCTGTTGAGTAATACAAGTTGGGGAGTGTATTGATATTTGTTTGGATTGCCTTTTAGTTTGATTGTGTGCAACTAAATGGCATCTGTAGATGAGTAGGTGTTGTTCTCTTGGGTATATGAGAACATTTGTTAACCGTGTGTATCCAGGTAAGGAAGGCTGTAGTTACAGGAGTCCTTCCATATAAATGAAAAAAGTCCCTTGGATTCTTTTAAAGCCCAGTCATGCAAATCATAGCTAGGTGTGAGTGACTCCATAATATCAAAAACTTAAGTAATTGTGGCAGCTTCCTCAGAAGCTGGGGCTTTTTTGTATTTTTTTTTTTTTAAGTTTAATAATGGAGATTTAATATCTCTTGCTTCATGTCAAGAAGCTAAAGTTAGAAAGATTTGAGCTAATTTCGATGACATTTTCCTCAGAGAATTGAAGTGTTTCAGCACAGTATTCCCATCTAATTACGTTCCCATCTTACATCTCAGTGTATGAACTCTGTTGATGCAAGTTCTTCAGTTATTATTCAGGTCAATAAATACATAATGGTCTCTGAAACTATACTAAATGTCAGATGGATGCAGTTACACTAACTTCTCTATGTAGCCTTGCTGTTAAACTGTCTTATTCATTCCTTTGCTTCCTGGAAGGAAGTTCTTAATACAAGTAATGCATGATTCTATAATGATATATCTGATATGTTGTGATAATAATAATATATCATGATAATAATTAAGAGAAATCTAATTTGTTCAGAAGTTGAAGCTTCCTAGAATACTGAGTAATATGTAGCTGATATTCAGACTGCCTTCTATACTAATGACTGTCTTAGTCAGCACCTTTGATTATAAGCGTTCTGTTCATGAAGAAGCAATATCACCTCTGACAGGTTCTCAGCAATACTAGGCAAAGCATTCACAGATAGGCCAATAGCTATATACAGAAAGAAGAACAGAACTCACCCAACTGGTGAGAGGGCTCTCTAGCTACACAGCACTCCATCCCAGGAAGCAGCTCAAGTCCAAGGGGTGCTCTTCTTTCAGTGGCTGGTCCTTATATGAGCCCAGGGGGGCTCCACTCTGGGTCCTTCCCTTCTGGTTGGGGGGGGGGGGGTGCAGGTGTAAGCAATTTTTCTGTGCTCCCTGAGCCAGCCACACCCCTTCACCAGGCGCTCAATCACCAGTTCAAGCCCTGTCCTAACAGTTCCCCTACAATAAGTTTGTAGCATTTAACTGTATTATGCAGTGCTGTAGGGCTTTTTTCCATAAAACAAATCTAGTGTACGTATTACAAACAAGTGTGGTAATGCAACTGCATTTTGGATTATCTTGGTCAGTGCAAAAGTTGAGATTCTAGTGGCTGTGTGTATGCATTTGTGCAGTGGGATTGCTAGATAGTTTAACTGTCATCTTCTGGAAGTTTGTCATGCAAGTCAGTGCTGCTGCCAGGACTTAGAAACAAAACAGGACAATAAAACAAAAAACCACCAGCAAATATTATGTTAGTAGTGGTGAGGAGAGTGGTTTGAGGATAGTCATGTTTGAGCCCTAGCAGTAATGCATTCATTACCTATGTTTCAATATGCTTTTTAATTCCAGTCTTTAGCAGTAGTTTTTTCCTCATAAGTACAGATTCCAGGATTTATTTTCAGCTGTACCTCTGACACTGGCTGAGTCTTATTCTCACTTTAAAATCAGCTTAGGCTCATACTCCGCAAGTGAAAACTTGTTATGTTGGAGTTTGTTTTACTTCATCACCTGCTAAATGTTTCATTTTGGAATGCTAAACTATGATGCATTAGGTTTTGGACAAGCAGCTTTTACTGGATAAATGTTTAGCAGTAAGACCATGCTAGCTGGACAGCAGAGGAGATGTTTGTGAAAACTGTATAAGCAAATTCTGATGTGTGCGTTCTGTAATTTCAGAACATTTGCTTTTTTTTGCACAGACTTGAAGAGGCATCTGTATAGCATGTATGAGGTTTAGTAACATATGCTTTAAGAAAACGTGACACAATTATATATATATATAATACATCCATATTTGTTGACAGGAGCAACAATATTTCTTTAAAATTAATAATAACAGTGCCCCCAAAATGAATGCGTTGCAGATGTCTGTAAGATCTACCAATGTTTAAGTGCTTTTTTTTTTTCTTAATGGAACTGTTTCCAGGTCGGTGCTCACTTTTTGGAAGCTGTGGTGAAGAAATTTGATGAACTCAGTCGAAGTGATGCGGAAGGGAAAGAATGTGAAAATCTGCTTGCCTTGATTGCCCATCTTTATAATTTCCACGTAGTTCATTGCCTGCTTATCTTTGATATTCTGAAGAAGCTTGTTAGCAGTTTCACTGAAAAAGACATTGAACTGATTTTGTTTCTTCTGAAAAACGTGGGCTTTTCTTTAAGAAAAGATGATGCATTGGCTTTGAAGGACCTGATCAGTGAAGCCCAGAGCAAAGCAAACACAGCGGACAAGGAACTTAAGGATCAGACTAGGGTATGTGCATATTAAGGATTTTCTTTTCTGAATCAACCTTGCGAAGTATTTGGGTACCTGTGTTAATTTACCAAAATGTTTTCTGCTGCACTCTAGGTTCTCAGTTAGAGCTCAATCATTGCATTTAGGTATTTACTTTCTGCTTATCTGTCTTGCAGCTGATGAAACTAGAGCTGTTGTGTGTATTACGCAATGGTTGATTCTTCTGTTTCATGATACTTTTCACACTTCAGAAAGTTTGGTGTTTAGCAGCGAAGACTTTGAATTAAAGCTTGAACACAAATGAATACAATAGGAGTTAAAGTAAACATCCTTCTCTGTATTTGTATCCACGTCATCCGAATTTCAAAGTACCTTGCCAGATCAGTGGCTTATTCCCACAGAACAGTATTTTCAAAATACATTTTCTGCTTTATTAAACAAGCTTGCAGCACATAATTCACATAAGTATTTCTTCTCCCTGTAGGTTCGTTTTATGCTAGAGACTATGTTGGCACTGAGGAATAACGACATGCGGAAGATTCCCGGTTACGATCCTGAACCAGTTGAAAAACTCCGCAAATTGCAAAGAACATTGGTGAGAACTTTCTTGGCAGATACAGTATTGCTGTTCTTACACTACAAATAATTATGTCGGCTTGATGATGTGTAATAAGCTGTGTAATGTATAGTCTATAAGATAGTTACGTTTATATAATACATATATGTATATTATGCGTGTGTCTGTATATATGAAAATAAATATTTTGGAATCCTTTGAACAGTCTCAAACTCTTATGGTCAAAAATGACTTTAGTACTTGAACAATCTCCTGCCAACCAGCCTTCTGCAGAACAGTCTGCTGAAATACATAATACTTAATCAAAGATATTGAGGCAAAATCCTATACATGAGAGAGACCGTGGAATGTTTAATGATTGTGTGGAAGAAATGAGTCATCATGACAAGTTCTTTTTTTCCATAGATTTTTTTTTGCATGGATACAGGTATTGCTCCTAAGTTGACCATAATTTTGAAAGTTCTACAAACTTTGATGTGTTGCTTTTTTTTTTCCTTATTTTCATATCTGGGAGCCTTGTGGATAGTGTCTAAAACAATTCAGTATAAAAGGCTTGAAGGCATTTGTCTCCTTTGTGAAAATGAATTAGTTTTCTAGATTTGAATCTGGTTCTAGCTTGTCTGCAAAGACCCTACTTGTCTGCAAAGTGTTATTTTTCAGAAACTTGTAAGTACAGCATGCACTGTAGAATTTCCTCTATTAATTTTTCACAACCCTCTTAGTACAGTTCCAGATCTTTGGTTGAAAATTCCTGTTTTGTTTGAAAAGTGGATGCATTTTTTTAATTGTACAGCTACTTTTTTATTGATGATCTTCAAAAATTAAAAAGAAAGGAAGAGAATTCAGAAGTTTCTAAGCACAGATTTGATCAGCTTCACCTATTTGGAAAACTGGTAAATTTTCTTCAGGTTGCTGCTTGTAAGAGTGGATTGTAGAAGAAAAATAGAGATCTTTTGGAGATAAAGTTTTCTGTGTTTGTTTAAAGCATTTATTTAAAAGTAACTTTAAGTAGTTAAAGTATCTTAAAAAATATCTTCAAAATCACTGATTATCCTTTGTTCTTCAAGGTTCACAACAGTAGTTCTGGAAAAGAAACGCAGCTCCGTGTCTCCCTGGAGTCCCTCCTCAATGCAGATCGGGTTGGTCGCTGGTGGATCATAGGATCATCCTGGAGTGGAGCACCAATGATCAATAACAAAGACAGCAAGACTCAGCAAAAGTTGCATATTGGAAAGGTAAATCCATGCAGGACTGGTTCTAAGTCTAGTTGTTGTCTGTGTTCTTTTGAGTTATTCACCTGTATCAAGAACATTCATTTTGGAGCCCACAAAAGCCGCTTTGTGGACTCGTGTAAGATGAAACTTTTGAATTGTAAATTCTGCTCTTAAAATCTTCAAAATATCAGACTCGTGACCTTCATAAGAGCCATTATTCTTGTAATACTTTGTTATAGTTTCTTTTTATCCTGTGCACTTTTAACTGTGGCATTGCAAAAGTAACTTGTTACGTGAAATGGAAGAAGACGCTTAAAGTAGATTTGATAATTTGAATTCTTATGCGTAGTGTTGTCTGTTCATGGGTGGCATATATCTAAGCTGATTCTAAAAGTAATTTGTTGAGATGGTAGTGGCATGGTCCCATACATTAGCGAAACACTTCTTAAAAATAATTGGCACAATTAAACTAGATTTCCATAGTTGAAAAAGTTCCTGATGACGCCTATACCTCTGTTGGACAAAAGTTCAGGACCTTTGGATTCATGCTTTACCATTTACTGGAGATTTTCGTTAATGGTGCTATTGGAGGCTGCACAGAAATAGCTCTCTTAAAGCTTTTTTTTTTTTTTTTTTTTTCCAGGTGAGTTCAAAGATAATGGAGCTTGCTCGTAAGCAGAGGATGAACACTGATATCAGGAGAAGTATTTTCTGTGTATTGATGACAAGTGAAGACTTTATGGATGCCTTTGAAAAGCTGCTTAAGTAAGTACTGACTAGGTCAGAGGAAAGCCCAGAACTAAAACTAGTGTTAGCTGGGTGGGAAAACTAATATTGCTGGTCTGGGCTTAACAGCATTTAATCAATAATATGATCACAGAAGTGTGTAACTAGGGATCCACAGGAGGGTGGAATAAAAGGGTAAGAGGGGGATCAAAATTCTGTAAGGACTACTAGGGGTAAGGCAGAACTGACTGGCAGTCAGAGGAAGTAAGTAGCTCCTGTTATTGGCATTCATGTCCACAACTGTGATTTGCATCATCTTTTGATTTAGGGAGCTTCTATGTTTTTTCCATTGAAAAAATATGGATGCCAGTCTAGCGGATCCCAGTCTGTTGCAGGCTTGCTCTTGCCACCTTGTACATCTCTGTCCATAGTTGTAGTAGTGTTCTAGCACCTGAGCTTCCCTCCTGCAGGATGTATTCCATCCTGGAGAATTTATTAGCTTTGGATTTGCTCCAGGATCACATATCATGTTAAGACCAGTGTCCACAACACTTAGCAAACAGCTTTTTAGAAGACTGTGATCAGGGAAGAGCTCAAACTATGTTATTCTTTGTGTCTGTCAGAATATTAATTGCAAGTCTTTAGTAACTGGGAAGGGGGAGATCAGGTCTGAACTTTCCTGTTGCAGCCTTGTAATTCAAAGAAATTGTTTTACCAGGATGGCGTGCAATTATTTAATTTGCTAACCAAACCAAAACAGACTCTGTAATAAAGTCAACTAATATTTGATTAAATGCCACTTCTGCAAAACACAGCTTGGATTTAAGACTGCGGTGGCATCATTCCAATATCTTAATATGGCCTCGTTCAATTAAAAGAAATTAGCTGCTGCTGCTGCAGTTCTTGCCAAGGCCTGGTAGCTCAATTTGCAGATTGATCCTTGCCTCTCATCTGTGCTATTTAAACTAGTATACAAATCTGTATACACACAGGCTTGTCAGAAAAACTACGTCTGCAGATTGCCTGATGTGCGTCGATACTGATTTTTATGCAGCAAATGCAGAGAGAGGAGGACTCTAAAATCTGCCCACATCTGGCGGAGTATAATGGAAAGTACACAGAGTTGTTGTTGAAGGAATTAACTGCAGTAGAAACCTGCTATCCAGAGTGTGTGGAAATTTATATTCATATGTTTGATGTCAGTCTCGTGAGGAAGAGCATGAGAAACTCACAAAGACGTATTTTAATTGCACTTGTTGATTCATCTGCTGCTAGGTCTCTGGCAGAGTTGAGGTGTGGTTAAATGGTGATTTAAACCATTTTAAATCCAAGCTGCTGTAACTTGCTTGTCTTTCTCCTCCTTTCAACAAAAGCAAGCTGTTAGTCTGTAGCCAGAACAGCTCCTGAAGTGGCTCAGCTTGTGAGTACTGGGAACATGACTGGAGCTGGAGTGAGACTGTATCCGTTTTGTTATCTGAAAGGCTGCACATCCTTACCAAACCACATATTCACAGTGGAGGGGGGATGAGTGCTTCTTAAATTTGATGGACAGGAACTTGCTTAAGCTATTTCGTAGAAAAGAAGAACTTGAAAAGCTCACATTTCACAAAAAAGATGGAATAGCTGTAGAAGTCTTAGATATCCTGTTGTACTGTGTTGTGCAATTCAGAATAATGAGTATGTGATTGTATCTACTGTACTCACCTGTATACTTTTAAAAGGTGATACTGAATGTTGCTATTTTTGATCTGAAGCCAGTGATAGTTGTGAGCTTCAGCTGTTGATACCTAACCTACTTAGAGGCAGGCCTGTGCTTTATGAATGATAAAATGCCTTTTTTAGAGGTAGTTATTCCATATATAGAGGGAGATTTTTGAAGTGATTGAGACTTGCAAGTTCATGGGATTACTGTTCCTCTTGAGTGATTTAATAGGTGAGGTGGTTGTAGCTTCTTTACCTAAAATTTGAAATCTGTACAGCTTTACAGTGAAGTTGTTTAGGAATATGAGGTCTGGAAAGAAGGAGTACTGCTGGGTCTCTGAACAAGTGAAGATAAGAACAAAACCGAATTTCAAAATGCTGCTTTACTTGGTTACAACTGTTTGTAACCAACTCAGACACACCTTGGCTGACTGGAGAGCAAATGAGTGATATCACAGACGTAGCAGTTAGAGTGCTGTTTTGTTTTGGGAAACCAGGCTTAAGTTTTCACTGCTTATTAGTAATCAACCTAGATATCATCCCAGATTTTTCAGTTGTAAAACCTCAAATTCTGTTCTTTGGCTAAATGATGGTATTTTTTTCTGGTACATATCTATGGTCAAATATAATGGCAGGTATCTGGAGGAGCATACAAGCAATGGCTGTTAGACTCAAACCATGACAGCCTGTACTCTACAGACTGTAGAGCAAGTTCCAGCGGGGTCAAACTTAGTTAGGAAATACTTTTGAGTTATATTCATGCCATAAGAAACTTGAGCTTGGAGCAATGAAAATAATTTTGTTTGACATTTTTCAGATTATAATATTAAGCATTCTTCATTTTAATTGGTTTTAATGCTGCCAAGAGTTTGACAGCCCTGGAAGCTAAATCATATTTTTCACAAGAACAGGTGCATTGTGAGTTAGTTACTGTTCCTTGCCAAGGTGCTTCAGCCCTCTTTCAGGGTGGTCAAATGTTCAAGTGGGAAGGCTATTTGTCCTTGGCCTTTATGTCAAGAGACAGATGGTGTAAGTTCTTACTGATATTGCTTTCTTGCTTTTGTTTTGATACTGTGTATAGATACTACAAGTACCAATACTTTATCCTTTGTATTGGTACACGGAGTTGCAGTGCTTGCTGCAGTACTTCTGCTTTCAAAGTTGTGAACAATGGCAGGCTCCATGATGACACGTCATCTCTGTTTTCCTTTGTGCTGAGCTACAAGCAGGGAGTGGGCTACTTTTCCCTTTCCAGGAAAATAATTACGCTTGTATCACTCCACCTCTGCCCATTGTGGTCTTGATTTTGCAGCCACTTCTTTAACACCACTAATGCTGTAACACTCCTGTGTTGCCATGCCAGAATACTGACTTAGCCTACAGTTTAAGGGGTTTGATTCTATTCAGTGTTTTAAGCACTCTGTAAGAACTTCCCATCAGCTAGAATTGAATGAGATTCGTTTGTAGGTTTTTTTGTTCTGTTTTGTTTTGAAGGTATTAAAAATGTTCACTGTTGTGGCAATCTTTTTTTCTCCTTACTAAACTGTTTTTATTCTCTCACCTAAATTTTAGGCTTGGGTTGAAAGATCAGCAGGAGAGAGAAATTGTTCACGTTATCCTTTATTGCTGCTTACAGGAGAAGACATATAACCCCTTCTATGCATTTTTGGCTAGCAAAATGTGTGGATATGAAAGACGATTTCAGGTAAAGAAGTTTCTACTTTCGGTGCCATTATCGTAGTGAGACAGTTACTAAGCACCTGACAGTTTGCATTCTTCTGTTTTGCACATTTGAAAAGGAATTTAACAGTCTGATCAAACATTTCCTGGTGAACAGAGGATTTGTGAAGAGTAGAACGTCCAAAGATTTTGCTGTTTCTCACTCAAACAGTCATTTGGTTGTTTTGTTTCATTTTTTCTTTGATACTTAGGTGACATTTCAGTTTAGTATTTGGGACAAAATCAGGGACTTGGGAAGCCTGTCAGCTAGTGCCATCTCCAACTTGGTATCGCTGTTGGTTCACTTAGTAAGGACGAAGTCATTGCCACTTTCAGTTCTCAAGGTTGGTTCGTTTTCCTTTAAAATATTTGTGTGCTCTTCTTGCATTTACAAGTTCTGTGGAAAATGTATATTCTCTGGGATCTAGATGGTGCTTTAGCTGTTTGTTGTCATAAAGATGAAGCTTGTTCTAAAGTTAGCAGATTAAGTTCATTGACTATGCTAATGCTATCCTTTGGGGATTAGGGAACCTGGGGTGACCAAGGCATACAGAAATCTTGAAGAACACAATGTAGAAACATCTTTGTGCAGTACTATCTGGTAATGAGTCCATTGAGCCTGGTAACTGCCTTGCCATCATGGCTTCCGCACAAAACCCAGGGTTCTCGTGTGCCACGCTGCCGTACGGTCCCTAATTCATGGGGGATGCATCTGCTGTACTGACATAACCCAGGGTACCAGTGGTGCTGTTCTCCCAAACCAAGAAGCTGCCTTGGAACAGATGATTTGGATCTCGTGGCTGTTGCCAAAGGCAGTGTTACTGGATCCCCACTACATGTACAGGGTAAACAAACCATTCAAATCCCTCTAGATTTCCATACGTAGAACACCTGTAAAATTGTTATTTTCTTTAAGAGAACCTGGAAGCTGAGGCCCTTTCATTAGCAGGCTTAGGATTTTGTGCCATGCATTGTAGTTGCTGTTGGTTTTTATTAGACCAGAAAGAAATATCCTGAGTGCTTTGGATTTCAGAATGAGACGACTGTAGAATTTATTTAGAAGAGTGATTGCAATGCGATAAGTAGGCAATGTTCTAGATTGTTCTAGGTACTTCTGAAGTATTTATTTAATCGAAAATGTGTATATTTGTATTCTGTTACTGATGGACAGGTTATTCCTTAGAAACTCAACTGCTTCCTTATTGATTGGCTTTATGGAGGCAGTGTTCCAGATAATTCTCCTGTGCCGAACCTCAGACTCAGTGTATATATAGGAGGCCAGCAGGTTTGCTAAGAGCCGCTCACTGTGAAGAGGATTCCGTTGTTTGAAATACTTGAGCTGAATGAATTTTCTCTGTTCCACGCCAGGTTATTGAATTTGGTGATCTAGATAAACCCAAAGTCCGTTTCTTGCGACAAGTACTAAGCATGCTGTTAGTCAAAACGGATGATGACGACATTAATGATATTTTTGGGAGGTGAGTCATCGGAGAAATCTCCAGGGAATCCTTCATTAGTAGTAACTTAAAAAGAACTTCGCTTGTTTTGTTTGGAATTATACACTGCCTTTTCCAAAGGCTAGACGTGCACTCTTGAGAAGCAAACTTTCCTGGGGGAAGCTGGAAGTGGGGGGCAGCAGGTATCACTTGTTTGTTAGTGCAGGTTCTGATATACGTACAGCTGTGAAAAGAATTACATTGAATATCTGAAAGCCTTATTATGTACGTATCATAAGATTTTCATGAGCAGAGCTCTGTAACCCCGCATTATTGCTTTGCCATCTGCGTGCACTGAGATTCAGTCTTTGCTGGTGGATTTCTTTAGTAATTCTTCATGATTATTTTCTTCTTACACTAATGAGGGAAGGCTTCAGGGTTTTGTTTTTATTTTTATTTTTTAATGACTGTTGTGTGGAAGATCTTATTTTTATGTGTGGGATGGGGAACTTTTTTCAAATTCTTCTCCACTGTGTTCAAAAGACATCAGCTCTTTTGAAGAGACTAAAATATTGTCCTGATGCCTCCATTTCACCTAATCCACTCCAAGCTATAAACATATCTGCAAACACCCATGTAAAATTGAGTTCCAACGTTTTGGTTGTAGTGGAGACAGCCATAATGTACAACTTACTCCAAGAAGTAAGTTGTATTGTAGTCACAGTGTCACGTAAAGTTAGGGGGAAGTTGTTTCAACCATAATGCTGTAACACGAGGAATTTCAAATACAGTGTCTGCCTTGGCTTTGGGGTGTTGCTTGTTTGTTTGTTTGTTTGTTTTCTGCAGTGTAACTGTTTACATAAAGCAAGTCTAATACTCTAATGTTCCATTTTATTGCTGAGGACCAATTGCATGTTGAGTATGTTTGCCATTTGCTGTTTGCCAAATCGGTGCAGACGTATTTTTAATTTAAAAGCTTCTTTAGAAAAACACCTTTTATAGGTTGAATTTATTTTTTAACGTTTCTGTTTGAAGATGAAAAAAAGAAAGCAGCTTTTGAAACGGTAGAAGTCTTAATACTATGTTTTGATCCATATCTTTACAGGATATCTGACAACCCCAAACTGGGAATGCTACGGGAAGGCTTGAAACTGTTCCTTACCCACTTCTTACTGAAAAATGCACAAGTCCAAAACAATGATGAAGAAGCTGGCTTGTTAAAAGAAAGAGCTGAACTAGCAAGCAGAGCTTTGCAAGCAAAGGAATCCAAATTCAAACTGTAGTTCTATTTCTCAAGTGAAACATATGGAAAAACCAGGTTTGCACGAAGCTGCAAAGCTTGGTTAGTCTTTCAGACCCTAATTATTGGGAATGAGGAGAACCTTGTTACTGTTTTTGTGATGAAACTGTGCTCAGCCTACTAGGTTTAACTGAAGGCGATATAAGGCATCTCCGAAGAAAGGGAAAATGTGGTGGGTTTCTTTGTCCTGTCCCTTTAAGTATGGGTGCTTCATGTAGACAACTATCTGGAGAAGAGGTTGAATTTCTCTTGTGTCGTATTCGTGGTCAGTAGTGTTCAGCGGTGTGTGTTCCAGACTTTCAGAAGACTGACCACTGTATGTTAAAGAAACAGCCTTAACCAAAGGCTTTTTATACCTGCCAGTGCATTCGCCTGAAGGAGCGAGCCACTAGATGGCACAAGTACTGATGAGTCAGTTTGGGAATAAAGTCACTTTTTTCTTAAAGTGTTGAATTGATCAGCTAATTCTGTGAATTGCTGTAGTAAAAAGACCTGAGGGTCTGACTTTGCCCAGTTATGCTGGGTGTAGAGATTATAGCAGAGTTTTATGCTCCTTTAACCTGTTTTACTCAGCTTTAAAATTGGAGTTACCAGTCTTATTATTTGCACTAATCAGATTTTCTAGGCATGAATAATCGCAGTCTTTTAGTAAGAGAATACGTTCTTTTAGGGTTTGCTCCCACTTCTCATTCAAATGCCTTAAAAATTCATGCATGTTTATTTGTGTAACTCTCAGATTATTTTGTCACCTCACAACTACACATGAAACTAATTTTCTGAAGTATTCTGCTGTTCGTGTTGTCTTTATTCCAGCTGGATAACCAGCAGGGGAGTGACCTAAAATGTGGGGGGAAATCCCTAATTTGCAGTAAGTACTGCATCTACTTGTATGAGGGCAGCCAGCATAATTTCTGTGGTGAGCTTGCCCTCAGCTTCTCATAGGTCCCATCAGTTATGGTGCTTCCTAATTGCATTTGTTACCACCGGTCTATTCGCTCTCCTTGTTACTGTTCCCATTGGGAAAGTTTGCTCCCAGAAGGCATCCACCAGGAAGTCTTGAGTTCTGCAGCAAATGAGCCACATAATAATCTTTTTTTATTTTTATTTTTTTTAATTGGAATTGAATGTGGAATATTTTGCCTGGTTGTGTGAGACATGCTTTTGGGAGGAGGTGTGCTTCTCCCAGCAGGGAGCTGTTTTTCTTGCCTTCCTCTTCTGAGGAGGGCTGGTTAAAGGCTATCCTGGAATTGGAGACACCCAGTTTCAAAATCACAGGTTACAGTGGGACATAATTTGCACATAAGAGATTACTAAAAAATGAGCAAAGCAAGATGCTTTCTTTAGCCTGTTTCAGACCACTGGCAGCTTTAAGCACATTTTTGCTCAGTTGCATCTTAGACACAACAGAAGGAAGAGGAAAAGTATGAAGTTTTTCTAAAATCCATACTGATTAGGAGAAGCATAAGCAGCATGGTGCTGTGTTTTGCTGGACTGTGTGACACGGAAGTCAGAATGCTGAGGTTTGCCCTTAAACAGCACCTTTACAAACAACCATGGGAAACCTGGTCTAGTTTTGGAGCTGGGCATGGGAGAAAACCTGTGCAAGCCTCTAGAAATTCTGACTGCTGTGGAATGCATGGGACATAGGTAAGTAAAAATCACTCCCTCTGAGCTGCAACAGCCGCCCAGTTAATTACCTTTCTGCAGGGATTGAGGGGGGTCCAGCGTTTCATTGTGTTTGTGGTTTAATAACAAATATACAGATGCGTTGCTCTAACAGGGAGATTGAGGCAGCTCTGTTCTTGAAGGCAGATCTTGAGCCATCTCCCTGGAATTCAATGCAGCAGGATGTCCTGCTTGCATGCCTCACTCAGTGATCAGAACTGAGCACCACTGCCCATGGAAATACTGCCTGGTGTTTTATGGGTCTGAGCCCATTCCCATGCTGCAGCTGGCTGAGGCAGTGCGGTGCAGGTGTTGCTGTGCAATTAGAGGAGATGGCTTTAACCTTACAGTCTGAAATTACTATTGCTATTATTTCTAAACGGACTTGCCTTATTATTTATGCCAAACATCTATTGTGTTTTGTTCTAACTCACAGCCGATTCTTGCAGCTATTGTTTTCTTTCTGAAGGAAGCAGACTTTACCTGCCTGCAGCTTTTGCGTTTGTCACATTTATGCACAAACATAATGGTTTTTTTTTTTTTGAAAAACTGAATATCCAAGGAAAGCAGCCAAAACCCGCTGCATCCCGAGGCTGTAAGGCACGTGTGGAAAGGAAAGCTGAGATGATAATACAATTCTTTTTAAGGCTGGAGGAAAAAAAAACATCCCCAGCAAAGGCAGCCCTGCCAGTGTGCCTCCTCCATTGTTGGGCTCAGCACAGTGAGATCCCCTATAATAGCAGCAAGCCCTGTGCTGGCAAGAAGCTCCCTGCAGAACTGCAGGCTGAACAGAAGCTGCTAGGGAAGGTACGACAGCTTTGACACTTTCTGCTTTCTCTACCACAGGATAAATGCTCAGTAGCACGTGCACAAAATGCATCTTGCAAAGAATCATAGAATCATTTGAGTTGGAAGGGACACTTAAGGGCCATCTGGTCCAACTCCCTGCAGTGAACAGGGACACCTACAGCTCCATCAGGTGCTCAGAGCCCTGTCCAGCCTGAGCTTGAATGTCTTTGGGGACGGTGCATGCATCACCTCTTCGAGCAACCTGTGCCAGTGCCTCACTACCCTTACTTGTAAAAAAAACTTTTATAGAGAGGCCTTCCTGCAGGCAAAGCTATGTAAGAAATGTTCCCTGTTTCGTACTAAGAAAGATGCTGCAAAATCATTGCATGAGGCAGAAAAGGGCTTTGAATTGATTCAAATACCCTACACCGGAAAGTCAAGCAGCTGCACCAGTCCTTACACGTGACAAGCTGGTGGAAAACAGTGGGATTTGCATTATGTGCCTTTAGCTGCTAGCCGGATGCTTGGGTTTTTTTTAGCTATACAGCAGAAAGTTTCCCACTTAAAACTACGCGGTAGTACCCCCTCACAGCTATTATCACTGCTTCAATTTTTGTTTTCTTTTAAGCTGACCAATGATGTTTTTCCCGTTCTCTGTTTTTTGTATCAATATTAACGGGGCAGTAAAGTCTGGTTTTTAGCTTTGGCCGGAGCATGAGGCTGATAAATCATCCCCGAGTCCTTTTGGCAGGGCTTTAGCTCTGCACCTGAACGCTCCAAGTTTCTGCAGGGCTTCTGAACTTCCCATTTTCCATTGTCCCGCGCAGGGGGGACGGTGAGCTGATAGCAGCCGTGCTCCGAAAGCGCAAACGCAAGCAGGTCTGCCCCGTTAGCAAAGGTGTGCAACTCAACACCGTGCTCCCAGCACATCTGGGATCGCTTGGATCGCGCTGTGAACTCTGTGTGTTGGGGGCTGTGGCCCAGGAGCAGCTGCCAAATGCAAACGACAGAGCTTTCGGCACAACGAATCCATGAGTGTCAGCATAGAATCACAGAATATCCCGAGTTGAAAGGGATCCGTAAGGATCACCGAGTCCAACCCCCTGGCTCCAAACAGCACCAACCCAAACCTTATGACTGAGAGCAGTGCCACAAAGCACTCTGGCACTTGGGGCTGTGCCCGCTGCCCTGGGCAGCCTGTTCCATGCCCACTGCCCTCTGGGGCAGAGCCTTTCCCTCACCCCCAGTTGTCCCTCCCCTGACAGCTCCATGCTGTTCTCTTGGGCCCTGTCGCTGCCCCTGCGTTCCCTGTGAGGAGCTCTATGGCCATGAGGCCTCCTCTGCTCTGCACCCATCAAACCCAGGGCCTTCATCCTCCCCTCACACCCTTCGCCCTCCAGACCCCTCACCGTCTTTGTAACCCTTCTTTGGACACTGTAATAGTTTTATTAGTTTCTTATAATGTGGTGCCCCACCCAGCACTGGAGATGAGGCCGCACAGTGCAGAGCAGAGCAGGACGACCCATTCCCCTGCCCAGTGGCAGTGCTGGGCCTGGTGCCCTGAGGGTACAGTTGGCCCTTTTGCTCCGGGCACACTGCTGGCCCAGATCCAAGCTGCCCACAACCACAACCCCCCCAGTCCCTTCTCCAGGGCTGCTGACCTCCCGTCCCTTAGTTTGTACATATATCCATACTAATATCCAATACATTAATTGCCCCATCCCAGGTCCAGAATCTAGAACTTGCTCTTGTTAAGTTTGATGGGACAATTTGACCCATAGGTCACTTTTCCAAAAGGTGTGGGCTATTTGAATGGGGCAGATTTCAGGAAATTGTAAGTAGAGATGTGACATGTTCACCATACACCACTTCTAGCGACTTCACCCCCTGGAGAAGCTCCCTTACCCACTGGTGATGCTCAGCTCACCCTCTGCGTGGAGCACCACTAGCAGCAAAATTTCTTAAAACTCGTGGGCTAGGACATAACACTTGGTTGACACACCAAAACCAGCGTGTGGGCTTTAAAGTGAAAACATTCAGAAACGACAAAGAAAACTGGAAGGAAAGGTGCACAGCAACACTGTGAATAGAGAGCCTTTATGAATGGTTCTATTAAAGCCTGCTGTCAATAGCAGTGAAATGGATGTTTCATTTCCAAATGTGAAAGGTTTCTGAGTATGGCACAGTTTTCACTAAAAATCAGCTGAAGCCAGGGATGCACAGCTCTGCTACAGAGACAAAAGATCCAGATGTACTCAGCTTCACCTTGGGAAAAGAAAATTGTCTTGTCTTGCTTTCATGTTCTAAGCTTCCATCTTATGCACAAAACCATCTCTTCTCCTCAGACAAAGCCTTACGTTCTGGATGGATGTTTTTTCTTAATCTATATTTCAGGTTGCCCTGAAAGCACTGACAATATGACTCTTACTTTCCAGATTTCCCCACCTAAATGGTTAGATCAGATGGAGACAGCAGCCTGCTGCTGCAGCTCTGAATGAGTTTGGTTTTCTTGTCTGTGATCTGAAGGCAACGTGGGAATGACACAACCCCATTGATGCTTCTGGCACTGCCCCGCTCTGGGTCTGTGAGCTCAGAGCATCCTTTGGGCTGCTGAGGGAGAAGCAGACCTTTGTTCTCGCCCAAGTTTTGCCACCCCCATGGATGCTGAGTGATGCTTTCTCCAAAATGGCTCTTGCAGGAAGGAGCTGGGGCTGCCCAGGGCTCATACAGAGTTCTCTGGGGCACACTGAACTTTTCCAGCATTATTCCTCTGCTGCTAAAATGGATGATCAAATATCAGCTCTGGGTGTAGTAAAGAGGAAGTTCTGGAAGAGCTGAGGAGTGGCTATTTCAGGCTCTTTGCCATTTTCCAGCTGATAAAAGAGCTTCCCACCCCAAAAGCAGTCAGCACCATGAGGGTCTGTACAATGACAGAAGCATTCTCTCTGGACAGATGAACAGTCAGTGGATGAACAGAACTACCAGCACCTGCCAGAGCTCCTCGATGGTTGGAACACCCATGCCAGCCTTCCCATCCACCAAACAGCACCTGACTATGGGCTGAAGAGTGAAAACGTGGATAAAATGTGTAAGTTTTGTAACAACAAACCTTATACTCACAAAGCTGTTACTCCATGTCCTCCATAGTGATTAATAGTGGCCATGATCCTTTCAGCAGAGGTTTCCAAGCCAAACGAAAAGGCACAAAAAGCTGGGAAGAGCAGCTGGGTGATGAAGTGGAGGGCAGGGAGAGGTGAGGTTGCTGGCACGCGCTGTCCCAGCAGAGTGCCTGCAGAGCAGAGCTCAGTGCTGGGATGCTCAGAGCAGGACCATGGGGGCACGCAGCTCTCTTCCTGGCATCGCCCCAGTCTGCTTCTCCTCACACCCAAGAGTAAGTGAAAGATTCTGACGGAGCTTGGACATCCTCTGGCCTCAGTCAGGCACTTCAGGGAAGGTGGGGGCTAAAAAGCAGATAGAAGCAGGAAAATCCCTGAAGGAAGGCGAGAGATGGGAGCTGGGGAGGGAGAAAGGCAGCGCAGACAGTGGGAGCCACTGGCTTATGTTGCTGGATTGCCGCCTTAATTACCCCTGGCAAAAGCGCAGTGATTAACATCACTGACTGCAGACAACCTTTATGTAATTACTCATTAACATTTCTAAAATTGCACCCACCTGCTGCAGCAATACATGCTTTAGAGATTCATCATGTCGAAGCCCGGAACGAGCCATCAGCTGTCTGTCAGGGCCCTACACATCACCGGCCGCTGTTACACTGCAGAAATCAGCAAGGGGAGCTTTCCGTGCACCTTCCCAAAAAGGCACCCGGGGACACAAGCTCCCAGCTGGGCTCAGCCCCACGCTCCATCCCCAGGCTGCAATCTGTGCTGCCTGCTTTTGTTTATGCTCATGGAAGTCACAACCACAGCCCCTGATAGGAATGGGAGATCTCTATCCCTATGGTGTGGGAAGGGGGAGGCAGAACGAGGGGTGCTGCTGCAACCATGAGCCCCAGCTACTGGCAGCTGCCATCGGCCAAGAACATCAGCAGAGGTCCTGTGAATAATAATTCCGAATAATGGATTAATTAGAGGAAACTGTGATGTGCTTGCAAATGTCCTGCAGGCAGTAAAATGGAGCTCAGCTTCCAGCTACACATCAAGGAGCTCTGCGGGGCTTTACAACAGCAAGAGCTTGTTGTTCTTTTCTTCTGCTGATGCTGGAGAGCAGCCCCAGTTAGAGCGAACTCAGAGAAACCTGTGTCCCTACCAAAAGGAAGCTGGCAGCCAGATTTTGATAATAGCTTGTGATCAGAGAAAGATCGCTCTGACTTCCCAGATACCATGGGTGGTTCCGTGGAATGGAATCCATTCCACACCATTCCACTTCCAATCTCTTCTGTTGCTTCACCAACGGCCTCAGGGCTCAGTGAGCTGAAGCTGTTCAATTCCCAGAGCATATTCTTCATGGCAAAAAAAGTAAATCAGAAGTTGGACTACTTGATCTCCAGAAGTACCTTCCAACCCCTACAGTTCTGTGATTACGTGATCCTGTGCAATCAGAAAGTCCTAGAAAAGACTAAAATGCCTAATCTCATCCTGAACAACCCCAATACACCTCAGCTGGAATGCTGACTATGTGAGCACCAGTGAAAAAAACAAACAAAACACCAGCCTGCTGTACCACGGTCACTGAGCAACTCCCAGAACCATGCTCAGCTGTTACTGAGCTGTGGCCAGGCCTGAATTTTGGGATCAGAATGAAATTGGCTCACCCCACATAATGCCCAAGAGAGACCATGTTTCCCTGAAGAAGATTCTTATTCCACCATTCATTTTGTATGTCTGTTCATGAAATTCAAACAGGGCTCTGAGGTCCCTTCCAACCCCAACCACTCTTTGATTCTATGACCCATGGGTGCCAGCAGCAGGGAAAAGGAGAGAAGGCACAACAGGAGGGTGTGTTGTAGGATGGGGTCTTCCTGAGCACTGCATGAAAACTTCATTTAATCCATTTAGTTTTGGATGAGTGGAAGAGTTTGGGCTTCAGGAATAATCAATAGTCCTTCTGCTAGTGAAGAATTCCATCCCCAGAAGTTTCATGGGGGATTACATATTTATGGTTTCCCATTTGAAAGACTTTTAGCAGGTTTACATCAACCATATGGCTCCTATTTGGGTTCTTTTGTTTTAGCACTTAATGCTTATGAAATTGCCAGTTAATGACATCCATGCCTAAAGCACAGTGCTTTTTTTAAAGGAAAACGTCCTCTCCAGGTCCTTGTTCATACCTCACCACTCCTCGAGTAGGGCAGGGGAGGCTTTAAGAGCCCTGTTACCTCCTGAGGATGGGTGGGGGAACAAATAGCATCATTAAATCCGTAGTGGGGGGATGAGATCACTGTTGGGCATTGGGTTAGAGCTTTCCTGGGCTATGTGTGAGGATGCTGTTGGGCAGCGCAGGACAACGGGGTCCCCACAATTCCACCCTATCTATCCCCACATTCCTTTTATCACCCTGTTCACAAGCCTTGTCTCTTCAAAATGGAAAATCCCAATTAAAGGGATTTTCTCCCCAATGGGATCGCCACCTTTGCATCCCACCGTGAGAGGGGCCGCCGGGCGACTGCAGCGCGCTTAATTCCTCTGTGCCCCCTCCTTGTTCTCTTCCCCCCTTCCTCTCCTCTCGGTTTTGGAAACACCTGGTAAGCTGTAAAATGATTTACGAAGTGAAAGTGTTAAATGAGGCCACCAGCTGTAAGACTGACAGAGCTTTATGAGTTTTATTAGGTGCCCTATTATGGAAAATAAACTTTAATCCATCCATAAAAACAGAATCTGAAAAACATATTTGCCCTTGTAGTCTGGAACACTGAAGGTATTCTTGTATGGGCCGGGCTTTAAAGAGATTAACTTTATTGAGACAGACACAATACACCGGCAGCGCTTTGATACGGAGCCCGGCAGCGGCTGCCCGAGCCCTGCGCGGCTTTTCCATGGGCTCGGGAACACACCTCCGCAGCGTGTCGGTGGGCTTAATTAGCGAGGGGTTAATTGGGTATTAATGGGTGAAGTGAGGTCCTTTTTGAGGGTGCAATCTCAGGTCGCCCTTGGTATATATATATACATGTATTTTTAATACAACTTCTTACTCTTCTTTTCTTCATATTATTATTACCACTATTCAGGATAACGAGGCAGGTTGCCCGATTTCGGGTATTTAAGCGAAGTGCAGACGGATCTCAGCCAGAAAAGGAGATCCGGGCTCGGGGGCAGAGAAGCCACTGCGCTGTGCCGGAGTTGTGCATTGAAAATCGCAAATTTGCGATTGAAAATCGCAAAGCTACCTTTGCTTTCCTTTTCCCTTCCCTCTCCCTTTCCCTTCGTTTTCTCTCTTTACATTCCCCAAACCCCGCGGCCTGCAAACGAAAGGAAATCGTTGTACCAATTTAAATCAGAGCCCGTAACACGATTGTTTCCCTGCAAGGGGAGCAGGCATCGATCAGCCTAAATCAAGTTTCCCCCGATCAGGTTTTTGACACCTGGGATCTGCCCAGATTTATGCTCTACCCCGGGAGCGGCTTTAAATTACAGCATATTCCCGCGGAGTGTCGGGGAGTAAACTCATAAATAACAGCAGTGCCGCTAAATCCCATTCCGGAGAGCAGCGCTTGAAGCAACCCAGGATCGGGAAGGGGTTTCCTGCGTGCAGCCCCCACTGAGCTCTGGGCTGCGCTCCGCGGAACGGGGAAGTGAAGGTTAAGGAGGTACTGTAAAAAGTTGCTTTAAAAATAACGACAATAATAAAATAAAGACTACGATAATAACAATCATAAACAAAAAAAAAAGAATAAAAAAATTAAAAATATAGTTTTTAAATGTAAGAAATAAAAACATAACATATACGCGTAAAATGCAGGAGGGGGTACAGGACGCGTTTCGGAGGCCTTCGGCCCGTTTTCCCCCGTACAAGCGGTTGCGCCCCGGCTGCGGTTCCCCGCGCATGTTGCGCGGACGCGGCGCCTCCGCCCGTTGGCGGAGCTGAGCCACGGGGCACAGGCGGGGCAGAGGCAGTGATTGTATTTAAATGCGCTCTAATTGAGCCGGGGAAGCGCCGCCGTGACAAGGACCGATTGATCCGGGGATTTATTGGAGAGATAAATCCCGGAGCGGCCGCGCTCGGCCGTCGGAGGGGCTCTTCGCGGCCCCGGGTGGGGTACAGCCCCTCCCACGTTCTCAAAAGGAGAATTAACGCCGCTTTGGATCTGCCGCCCCACAGGTGGGGGGAATCGCAGCCCCGCACGGCGGAGAGCCCCAGCCCCCCGCCCCCAAGAGCCGCACACGTCCCCAGTACAAAACGCTCTTTATTTTTATTCCTCCCCCCCACCTCACAGCGGGAGGGGCTGGGTAATAATTTAGCATGCATAAGTAGAGGAATTAATTTTTTTTTTTTTTATAAATACGATATACAAAAATAAAGACAGTATTGAGATTTGCAGCAGTTTTAACGTTCATGACATAAACACTTTTCCCGATATAAGGTAAGAAGGAAACGGTTCCGATACTCAGCGAACGTAGGGCAGGGCGGGGAGGGGGGTTCAAGTCGTGGCCGCTTCTCAGTCAATAACACTGTGTGAATCCTCCCCCCCCCGCTCGGCAGACGGAGGATCCCCTTCCGCGTCCCCCTCCGAGCAGGATGTGAGCGGAGCGCGGAGGGGGGGGGGGGGGGAGAGAAGCCAGGAGGCTCCTGCGCCGGTGAGCGGCCCCGACGGGGCGGCCGGGGGCTCACTGCGGCTGTGCGGGGGGCGGCGGGGCAGCTCCGGGCCGGCCCCCGGGCTGCGAGTCCTCCTCGTCCGCCTCGGAGCAGTCGGAGGAGTGGTAGGGGCAGCACCGCCCGGCCTCGACCTCCTCTTCCTCTTCTTCTTCCTCCTCCTCGTCCTCGGGCTCGCTGTCGGGCAGCTCCCGCAGCCGCCTCCCGCCGCCTTTCTCCGGGCCGGGCAGCAGCAGCTCCTCGGCCGCTTTATCCTCTCCTCCTCCTCCCTTCTGCTTCTCGGCCTCCTGGGCTGCCTGCTCCTTCGCCTTTTTGCTACGCTTCCATTTCATGCGGCGGTTCTGGAACCAAATCTTCACCTAGAAATGGGGGACAAACTCCTCACCCGCCGCCCCTCGGCGGCAGCCGTTCTCCACGTGCCCTCCTCATCCCTTCCCCCTCACCCCCCATCCCTTTTTCCTCCCCCTTTTAATTACCACTGTTTTTCCTTATTTCTCCCCCCACCTGCGTCTCGGTGAGCATCAGCGACGTGGCCACTTCGAAGCGCTTGGGTCGGGAGAGGTACTTGTTGAGCTTGAACTGGTGCTCCAGCTCCAGCAGCTGCTGGCTGGTGAAGGCGGTGCGCGGCCGCCGGCACTTCCCCAGGAGGTTGGACTGCGCCTGAGCTGCGGGGGGTGGAAGGTGGGAACGCGACCGTCAGCGCGGGGCGGCCCCGACGGCGGCCCCGGATGGGACGGGAGCGGCCGCGGAGCGAGAAGCGCAGCGCGGAGCGAGGGGGAACAGAGGAGCGTTGATGGTGGGGATCCCCAGTAGGGGCGAAAGGGGGGGGGGAGGGAAACAAGCCGTTTAAATAAAGAAGAAGAAAAAAGAAAATTTAAGGAAATCTCTCTTCGTTTCCCCGAGGGCCGCACAACGAAACGCTGCCGGCGATCGCGGCGAAGTGGCACCGCGCTCTCCCGGGAGCGGCGATTCGTTGCGTTTAACGCGCTAAGCAAAGCCCGGCGGCGGCAATTAGCGGGATGCGTTAATTGATCCTAACCCCAATGGACGGGATGCGCTGGTTAACCCCAACCCTAATCCTAACCCAGAGCCACGGGATGCGGCAGCGGCTCCGCGCCGGCGTTCGGGAGGGCACCGAAAAGGGCCGAGAGACGGCAAGCGGCCTTGGATCGAGGAAAAAAAAATATTCTCTATATGACAGAGAGTTTGCACATTTTCCGCTTTCAAAACAATTCAAATCGAGATTTCATAAAAAAAATAAAGGAAGGCGGGGGGGGGGGGCACCGCGCGGTTCTCACCGCGGTTCGGCACTTTCGCTCTTTGGGTTTAGAAAACGAGGAAAGCGGCGGAGCGGCTCCGCTCGCGTTGTGGCCGGGGAAGGGCAGCGGGGGCCCGGGAGCATTTTCGCACCGCGGTGCGATTCTGCCATCCCCGCTCCCCCCCGCCCCTATGTGAGGGCAGCGCTCC